>NC_081208.1:9841236-10038736 GCF_902713425.1 Acipenser ruthenus | reverse complement strand
GGATCAGACAGTGCAGGGAAGCAATGAAGGCTGTGTTTGGGTATATAGCAGGGATCAGACAGTGCAGGGAAGCAATGAAGGCTGTGTTCGGGTATATAGCAGGGATCAGACAGTGCAGGGAAGCAATGAAGGCTGTGTTCAGGTATATAGCAGGGATCAGACAGTGCAGGGAAGCAATGAAGGCTGTGTTTGGGTATATAGCAGGGATCAGACAGTGCAGGGAAGCAATGAAGGCTGTGTTTGGGTATATAGCAGGGATCAGACAGTGCAGGGAAGCAATGAAGGCTGTGTTTGGGTATATAGCAAAAAGTGTAGATTGCAAATCCAAGGAGGTTGTGTAATGCACTGGGGAGACCACACCAGCACAGAGTAGTCAGACTAATCCCTGGGTAAAAAGGAATGAACTATGAAGATTACAGTTACTTGTGAACATGAATGAAGGCTGTGAATATATTATACCGGCACCAGGGGAATAATAGTGGAGTCTGGTGAATGAATTAATAAATAGCACTCATACAGTCAAATTGACCTTTTGTCTCATGTCAGGTTGCAGATCGGATTGTAGACTGTAGTTGGCAACGAGAAGCAGCCCGTTTGATGTATTGGAACGACATGAGATTGGATTTTACACACTGGTTTGTTTCACAGTTCAGATGGAATGTGGCAGAAATACTAATAGAGTACAGCTGTGGCCAAAAGTTTAGCATCACCAATTTCAGGATTGAGACATAATTTAAAAAAACATCATGTAATCAAAGAAACTACAAAATGATACCACAAAAGTCTACCGGAAGTCATAATAGCAGTACAGTATTTGATGTTAGATTTTCAAATGTCACATTTTTCAGTTGTCAGTTTTTCATTAAGTATGTTCAATATTTTAACGTAACATTATTCAGAAGGTTTCATTATCCTTTACGAAGCAAAATTAGTTAATATTATTGGGTGATTCAAAACCTTTGGTCATAGCTGTCGTAAACGTCACGATCACTTTCACTAACAGCACTTGCCAGTCCAACAGTAGGCCAGTAGGTGGCAGTATTCTCCAACCTCGCATTCATGTCCCTGTGGTTTTACTTGGGGAGAAAACCAGTTTACAGTTTGATACACAGCACGGCTCCATTTTATTATTCCATTGGCGTTTGCAAATACCGCCCACTGTCCCTGCAATCCAATCGTTAGATAGGTTGTTCAGATCTTCACAATAACTGCTGAAATGCTGTCACAACACAGATCCAGTCGATCGGAAGGGTATTTTCCAGGAAGTGCTGCGAGAGATAAAACATAAAACTGAAAACAAAGGCGAGACGCGCGTGTGTGAAATGAAACGTGTGCGGTAAACAGGTACGTGTCATAGGTGGGGATGCTGAGATTACACACGGGTAATGCTGCATGCTAGTTTATGCAGCAATATGTGTAAAACAGTACGAACTGAATAGATCTTGTTTTTATTGTCAATCGTGCAGAGAAAGTCGTTCCTTTTCACTTATATGCACCGTTTACATGTTAAAATCTGTTTAATATTCGCTGCCCTGTTTCAGAACACAAACACGAATTTCCTGTGCTGCATTATCAGTTACATCGACATGTTAGTGCCACTAGTTTAGAGTAGACTGTATTGTGAGATTTGGGGGCTAGGATGATTTCCTAAATCATACATTAGTATTTTCTACGTGCAGAGAAACCCCAACAACTTTACTGTAAACGCATTGTGGCACACATGTATCATTGTTCTTGCACACACATGCTTTTGAAATGTGTTGCGTTTACGTTGCTTTTTCAGTCTCCTTGGCAATGCCAACAAAACGCGTGTAATTAAATACAATTAGTCAAAAAAACAAATAATGTCGCAGTGATATTAATAGTGTTTCACACTGAGTGGTTCCGTGCACGCAACCTGAAAGCAGACCGTGAGGATGTCCCGTTTGTTTGCATCCCCCCAAAGCTGTACACGTCACAAGCTTCTTCCCCTTTGAGACCTCACTGAGACACACATGTTGCTATGCAGCAGAGGGAGGTTATACGTTACACAGTCAAGACTATATCTCAGAAATCAAAAGAAATGTGTGCGTATATAGATTGTAATTCATGACTGCAGTGTATCACACAGCACTGCCCGTTCCATTGACAGGAGACAGAACCCATTACTCAAGTGTATCACACAGCACTGCCTGTTATATTGGCATTGCACAAATTATTTAACCAATCTCTCAACATTTAACTTTGTTTCTTCTTTCTTACTTAAAATGTAGGGTTTAACGATACACTAATGTCACAGTCCGATACATGTGATGGGCCTGATTTGCCACTTGTATGATGCATAAGATCAAATGGTCATTTTATGACAAGAATCAGTTGGGGAGAGTATTCATAGCAACTATAAAGCACACTTAGTCTTCATTCATGAAGCGCTTGGTGATCTGCAGTGAGCTGTGCTGTGCTTCTGGTCTTGTATCGTGATACAGACGATGAAGAAGATGACAACCTTCACGCGCTCTTCCCTGATACGTGATAAATCACAACGAATGTCATCAGTTCAGCGAACGAACGTCTGAAAACAATCTCCCGGTCAGAAAACAACAGTTCAAACCATGCATACCACTGTTACGATACAGTGTCTAGTCATGCAGCATTTTGATTGGCAGACGATAAAAACCAAACAATTTGAGATCACAACGGTGTTATAAATATCATACAATATAAAAATGAACTGCTTTGTGATAAAATAGTGGCATGTTTTTCATGCATCAGTGTGGTACAGGAGATCCTTCACAAAAACACTCATCTTTAATTTTCTTTACTTTTCCAGATATTAAATTCAGACAAAATGTCTGGGATGCATTAACCACACTTAAAAGCTTGTTCTTCATTCTCGTGCTTCCAGTTGAATTTGTGAGAGCTTTGCAATGGAAACGGACACAGTGAGTATTATACCATTGCTTTGAAAAGTGTTATCTGCAAAATAAAGGAGACCGTTGCACTTCACTGTCATAAAAGAGCACCTGTCTTTCAGCAATAATCCTTCCCATTCTGTATCTTAGTGTCTCAGAACACCCTGCAAAGTGTGCAAGAAACGCATCACGTTACCTTTGCTGTGTCCTGTGTTGTCCATATCGCAGTGTTATATTTTTAATCATATTGCTGAATTTTCACACATCATAAATCAACTGGGCAGTACATTTCTCAACATTTACTTGGGAGTGTTTGTCAGGAGAAAAAAAGTCTTCTAAGGATTGCAGTGTATCCAGATTACGCTCCCTCCTGCAGTGTATCTAGATCATGCTCCCTCCTGCAGTGTATCCAGATCACGCTCCCTCCTGCAGTGTATCCAGATCACACTCCCTCCTGCAGTGTATCCAGATCACACTCCCTCCTGCAGTGTATCCAGATCACACTCCCTCCTGCAGTGTATCCAGATCACGCTCCCTCCTGCAGTGTATCCAAATCACTCACAACTCAAAAAGCTCTGCAAATGTCTGTGATATTCTTTGAGCGCTGGATGCAGAAGCAGCTATCTTGTTTGTTTATGGCCGTGTTATCTCTCTGGTGCCGGGGCTATGTGTATTGCTCAGATCCGTCCTTTGATTTTTTTTTCACTCGGTCATTAAATGGTTTTCTCGGCTTTTTCTGGAGAAAAAACGACTACAGGACCGGAAAGGGAAAATTGTAATATAGGACCGCAAAGGGTTAATGCTATGTGACACTATAAAAGATATGGTGATGTAAAAAAAAGATATAACATAGCAATAAGGCTAAAGAATTTGTGAATTGCGCTTGGTTAAGACTAACAAATTGCAATGTTTCTTTTTCAGGAAATGCTGATCAAAGACAATTGGAAAAATCTAATTGAATCCGTTGACCGCAAGATCACCCGGACAGCTATCTCACTTGCACAGAAAGTGGAGATTCTGGAAAAACTCGGGGATCCCATCGTCAAAAGGAAAGACATTGCAAGCGAATATGGCCTGTCTGTCTCCACAATTAGCAAATTACTAAAGAACAAAGATGATATTATGCATGAATGGCATCGTGGAGCCAACCAAGACCGGAAGAGGAAACGCTTAGGGAAGGTCCAGTCAGTGGATGAAGCTTTACTGCGCTGGTTTATCATCGCAAAAGAGAAGGAAGCTGTCGTCACAGGACCCATACTGATGGCGAAGGCCAAGAGTCTCGCAGAAAGCCTGGGCGTGGAATTCAACCCTTCTCAGGGCTGGCTACAGCGCTGGAAAGAGAGGAACAATATTGTCATTAAGCGAGTCCATGTGGAAAAAAGCCAGACAGATGGTAATAACTCTGACTGGCCACCTACCTTACTGCCTGCAATCCTGAGCAGATTCACCCCTGAGGAACGGCACACCTGGCTCCAGCACGCGGTGGAGGCAAGAAACTGCAAGGAGGAGAGCGATGAAGACTCAACCTCCACAGCTCCCATCCTGCCTTCTGTTCTGAGTGGACTGTCGCCTGAAGAAAAGCAAGCATGGCTCCAAAACGTGAAGGAAAGCAGTGGGGAAGTAGAGGAGACGGGCCAAGCTGAAGAAAACTGTGTGGGCGGAAGATCTCCAGATCAACAGACCAATGTGCCAGCTGCTCTGGGCTTGCTGTCTCCTGAACTTCAGCAGAGCTGGCTCGCGAGGAAGAACCCGAAGGGATCTCGCAAGGAGCAGTGCGACCTGGACGTCTTCTCAACAGAGCAGTGCGCTCGTGCCATCATGCCTTTTATTCTGAGTGGACTGTCTCCCGAAGAACAGGAGAGCTGGCACCGACACTTGAGGGAGAAACTCAGGACACAGGACAGACGTTCGGCATCACAATCACCAGAGAAGCCATTAACCAGCAGATCAGAAGAGCAGCAAGCTGTCTTACAAAGAAACAGCAACCCCCTGCAGGACGCTGAAGGTTCAGAGAGCAAGGCAGGACTCTGCAGGTATTCCACTGAGCAGCAGCAGGCTTGGGTACAGCAGTTAAAAGAAAGGAACTCCCCTGCTGGGAAGAGTGATGAAACTGGGCAAGATCTGGATGGATCTCCAGGTACTGTTCCCCAGGACAGTGATGAAGAAGAGCTGGAGCCGCCTGCCAGCGAAGCAGAGGTCTCTTACTGCCTGCGCCGGATACACAGCTTCATAAAGCAGCGCCAGGCTGACCACCTTGGACACTTCCATACATTCGAGAGCTACCTTCAAACCTTAATGAAAACAGACTGCAAAACTAAAGGAAACTGTTGATTGGGTTAATGTTGGTCTGCACACCCAGGTGTGGGGCCAGCTCCTATACTGTAATGTGGTACAGATACAACAACTGATGCAATTAGTTCTTCCAAAATCCATGCTATATGAAACTTTATATAGCAAGAAGCCAAGGCTAGGGAAGTAAATCCAGTTGTTCTACCACTGTTACTGTTACACTGCTGTACGTTCATAGATACGGTGCTATAAAAAGAAAGTATTAGAATCCTGAAGCAATGTGACCGGATTTGGGTTGAGAAATGCAATACCTACTAAAATACCACATGCTGGTAGAACTGTAAAAAACAATATTTTCTTAACTTAAAGTTGCTAAACAAATGTTTTTTTTTTATGTATTCTTTTTATTTTAAGGTGTGTGAAAATCCTAGTTGTGTGTTTCTATAGAGTAGAGCAGTGTGCTTATTAATTCTATTAACAAATAGAATCCTAATCGCTGCTTAAATATAATACAGCAAGTACCGGTAGAATATCATCCATAACTATTAATCAATAATGCATAATTTAGAAATACAAAAAGAAGCTTCAATTCAATGACAAACATCTCCATGTCTTTTTCAATCTGTTCTTTGAGTCTAAACATTTGTCATTGAATTTAAGCTTCTTTTTGTATTCTAGTTTTATAATTAGGGTTTCTGGTTTTTATTAATTGTATTTTTCAGTGCTTATTTTTAGCTATTTTCGAGTTTACTGTAAATTGTTTTTTTTCAGGGCTTTCGTTTTTTGATATACTATTATTATTATTTGTTTATTTAGCAGACGCCTTTATCCAAGGCGACTTACAGAGTCTAGGGTGTGTGAACTATGCATCAGCTGCAGAGTCACTTACAATTACGTCTAACCCGAAAGACGGAGCACAAGGATAAAGCAGACTGTTTGGATCTATGCAGGAGCTGTTCACCATGGCTGAATAATCGTGGTCAACTAGTCTTAACAGGTGTTGTGTGGATTTTCTTTCCAGTAGACACCTGAGGCAGGGGTGGTGGAGATGGACTTACTGGTAGATGAAAGGAAAAAAAAGAAACTGCATGATGTAGTTTACTATATAAGTTGTGTAAGTTATTCTGTCTCTTGTATAAGAGATATCATTGCGTTGTGTGCTTAGCCTGAACTGTTGTGCTTTGCTTTGTGATCCTCGTGTGAGATGACATGTCTTGTACATTAAGAAACTCTCTTCACACAGGTTATGAACTTATTATAAATCAGACAAATACAAAAGCTAGCCAGCAAATATTTGTTTTGTTCTTGCACTTGTCTGTTTGGCACTTCTTTGTATCTGCACAGGTTGCATTTGCTTTTATTGCAATTGTATTTTATTTGCTAACTTGTAACTATATTTACACTTTAAAACTTTAAATTAACTACACTTTGTAATGCTTTTTAATTTATAAAATAAAATAAATTCATAATTTATTGTAAAGTATTGCAATTACAATTGTAACACTCAACCTGGATAGGGCATCTGCTAAGCAAACAAATAATAATCTAAAATCAGTTATAACCGTATTCAATCCACATTAACGGTATTTAGAAACTATATTAGTTTTATATAATAGTTAGAATAGCTCCTTTTTGACATTTACTCACTCTTATAATAATAATAAACAATAACAACAATAAACGCATTCTTACCTGTCACTCCGAGCTACGTGAGAAAGTTGTGATGTTTATAGAAGAATGATGTTTAATAATATAAAATCAATTATCAATACATATTAACTGTATATAGAAAATGTTTTATACGAAGTTTGTTCAAAGAAGGTTAAACTGCAGTGTACAGAAGTTAATGATGTTTATATCTTTATATATTTTTTTATTCTGTATATAAATATAGTAGGTAGCTCCTTTTTACGATTACTTGCTCGTACAACAAAAACAACAATAATACACAACAATAGCCGCATTTTTACCTATTTCACTCCGGGAGCACGTTGTGTTGTTGATATCTCACTCACTGTACTCACTCTGGAGAGCTCGAGGCGGGAGCTCTAAGTTTAGGCACAGACCTGCACAACAGCGCCAAAACCATGTTGCGGCGGCAGCAGTATTACATCCGTAGTGGTTTAGCACTACCGTAGAGAATGAATGGGAAATGGTTTAGGGTAGTTTAGCTAAACAATTCTGCAGCCAGCAGGAGTGGCCAGGAGTAAGTGCAGTGTTCCTGTGAGTACAGCACGCGTAGCTTTTATGCGTTCCTCGTTAGTATAGTGGTCAGTATCCCCGCCTGTCACGCGGGAGACCGGGGTTCAATTCCCCGACGGGGAGATTTTTTTTTATTTATTTATTTTTTTATATATTTTTTAAAACTCTCCTTAAATATTTTACGCACAAACTGTAGTTGCCAATTATTTACCAGATATGGTGTATATTTTCTTTTTATTTATAACTATATACGTAATCCTTACCCGCTGTACCATATTTACAGTATTATTCGTTGTGCTTGACTATATATTAATTTACCTGTGCTTTTGTTTATTTCAGAATGTCATTTTTATAGACGATTTGTGCAAGAAAAAGTTTGTGGAAGAATACTCTTGTCCTCATTGAAAAAAGTGCTTTGTAAAAAAAAACAAAAAAACATAATAATAGAAAGTACAAAAAAAAAAAAAAAAAAAAAAGAGGGCTCGTCCGGGATTTGAACCCGGGACCTCTCGCACCCAAAGCGAGAATCATACCCCTAGACCAACGAGCCGGTTACATATGCTGAGGTTGGTGCTTTCAGCAGTACTGTAGTCGAGCTGGAACTCGCGCGCTCAATGGACAGCCTTTGATGCGATGAAGAGAGCATTATGTGCTTTTTCTCACCGGCGTAGATTTAGCTAGGGACGGTAGGGACATGTCCCTACCAATGTCAAGGGACCGTTGAATTGTCCCTACCAATAATTTTGATAAATCTGAAACGTCTTTTGTCAAGTCATTTTATCCGCTCCACAAAGGGTTAACTCTCTCAAGCCCCCCCTCGTTACTCCTCCCTCCTCCAAAAAAACTAACAAAAAACCGCTAATTTGATTGGCTTAGGCCCTTCCATAATGCATCACTATAACACGGACTCAGTGCGTGGCTGAGGTCAGGGGCCAGCAGAGTGTGTTGTTTTCATTGAAGTGCGAAAGTGCTCAAGGACTCGGGAGTGAAAGGTAAATCTCCGGGTTCAAAATAAAAAAAAAATCTAGTCATTCTTAAACGGTGTATATTGTGCCACAATTTTCACATTTATTTTAAAAAATAAGAATAAATATAATCAGTTTAATTCGATATTTAGTTTGTGTTTGTTGGTTAATGCGTTGTCGCATTATTTCAATCCTCCTCCATCCTCCCTTTGTAACTAACTTACTCCTTGCTTGATATTTTTGTATCGTGTGTGTAAAAAGCGAACACGAACATATGTATTTGATTGAATGGACAGTGTGACTATCCAGGCGGCTAAATAAATGCACTATAATATATAGGCAGTAATAAAAATATATATATTAAAAAGTCAAATTAAACGGGGGGGGGGGGGGAGAGGAGGAGGGGGGGACAGATATACAAATAAATTTCAGTGGGGCGTGAGTAAAAAAAGGTTGAGACCCGCTGGCTTAGGCTGGACTCTGGAAAGACGCTCATCTGATGTTGCCGCTTGCCGGTCAGTCTGATATGAATGTGAGCCACTGACTGAATGAAAGCCAGGTGCCGGAGCTGAAGGTATTGTCAGCTCGTCAGCAACATAGTTTGAGTGAATAAACCTACCTACCTACCTACCTACCTATTACGTTAGCGACCCATTGCTAGCTGCTAACCCCACGTCCTTGGTGGCTAGCTAGCTTGTTTCACAGCTAAATCATTGTGTGTGTGTGTGTGTGTGTGTGTGTGTGTGTGTGTGAGAGAGAGAGAGAGAGAGAATGAGAGAGAGAGAATGTTTTGATATCGTATATATATACACAGTGCCTTGCAAAAGTATTCAGAACCCTGACCAATTCTCTCATATTACTGAATTACAAATGGTACTTTGAAATTTTGTTCTGTTTGATATTTTATTTTAAAACACTGAAACTCAAAATCAATTATTGTAAGGTGACATTGGTTTTATGTTGGGAAATATTTTTAAGAAAAAAAAAGCCACCTTTCGCTGCAATAACAGCTTTAAGTCTTTTGGGGTAAGTATGTACCAGCTTTGCACACAGTGTCGGAGTGATTTTGGCCCATTCTTCTTGGCAGATTTGCTCCAGGTTGTTCAGGTTGGTTGCATTTGTATTACTTTATCTCTAACTTCTGTAGAATGCTCTTTGGTCTTCATTTTCCTTCAGACTCACAGCCTGACCAATGATCCTTCAACAGTGGGGTTTTTATCCAGAAAATGTGACAGCAGCTTTAATGGTTCACAGGTGGAGGCCAATGGTAAGGTAATTGTGTCCTCGTTAGGGCAATTTCTTTCATCGGTGTAAACTGGGAGCTTCCACAGCACAGGGGTTGAATACTTTTTCTGATACAAACCAAGAAGGCGAACAAATGCTGACGAAGACATCAACAGTACATCAATTACGACTATGGACCCAAACACCAACGAAGCCTCTGAACACACCGACACAGACCCAAATACAGTAAAGTATTCTGACAAGATGGAGAAAGACTGAAAATACTTGTAGATAATTAGATACATGAATTACCTATTATGTGTAAAAGTTCACTATACAAATAAAATGTAAATTTGTTTAATTGTTTAAGAAAAATCTGTATTTCAACAAAACACTGACTCATGCACATACGTAATGCAAAATTCAACAGGTTGCAAAGTTTGTCACGACAGCACCACTGGGCCAGAACGAAGCAAAAAAAAGTGACGACTGAAGATAGGTGGAGGACTCGGTGGTTCTTGGAGTCTACCCTCCACCGGGGGATCAGGTGGGCCATTCATTAGTCTGCTATGGAGTAAGTGCAGTTTTCCTGTGAGCACAGAACAGTTATAGTTTAGGCGTTCCTCGTTAGTATAGTGGTCAGTAACCCTCCCTGTCACGTGGAAGACCGTGGTTCAATTCCCTGACGGACAGATTCTTTTTTATTTATTTTAAATTCGATATTCTCCTTAAATATTTTACGCACAAACTGTAGTTGACAGTTATTTACCAGATATGGGGTGGCTTGCATAAAAGTGGATTAGCTATTCGGAGAGTAAAATTGGGTTGCACGAGAGAAAATTAACAGATGAGTTACTACTCTCAGAGTAAAAATTAATCAGAGGAGTAAATTATGCAAATAAAGTGTTCAACATTCCCAACCGGTAGACATTTTTTTTTAGTGCGGAGGTAAACTTTAGTGAGGAGGTAAGTGTCAGATGTAAGTAAATTGTACTAAACTGTGTTAATCACAATATGTTTGTACTTTAGAAAACTATATAACAATGGCGATATCCGTTGCTTTCCACACCATCGAGCTCTTATCCGCTTTCACTACGCTAGGCCCTTTTCAATCCCCGATATTTTCCTTTGTAGCAGACCCGTTCTGAACGTCTTTTCTCATAGCTATTGTTTCACCGTGGTATCAAGGTCTTTTTTTATATAACAAACGGCAAGGAATTGTATGAAGGTTAATAAGTAAATGTGAAACAAATGTAAAACTTATTGCAATCATATATTTTAAAGTACTTGCCAAGAATATACTTTCTTTCCCGCCCTTAGTGCCCGAGTCCCGGACAGATATGCGCAAGGCAATAATAATAATTCATAATACATAACACATGTTGTCGCCTACGCAATTTCTAGCATTTATATTTACACTTTGTAAAGAGTACAGTTTTTTTTTTTTTTGTTTTGTTTTGGTTCTTTTTACATTAAAATCTCAAGTAGTGTTTGTTGACTGTTGGCGATTGTGAGATTATACACGTGATAAAGAGGAAACATCTTAAAAACAACTTTGTAATGCAGGTAACGATAAGAAAACATAAATCCATCTTATTTGCCAAATACAATGTGGATAAATAAATAGAATTACACTAACCATGGCAACCTACCTTAATTTATTTTTTATCTAGATAAGGAAACAGCAACAAAAAGACAAAGGGGGAACAATTACAGTGATTTTGAAAAAAAATCTTGTCGAAATTATCAGGCAGTTTAGGATAGAGAAAAAAGCATGGGTGGAAATAAAGAAACAGCTTAATGTGGAGGAAAGGGTTACAAAAAGGTCGGTAAAACAGCTACAGGGTGCATGGAAAGAATTGAAGAAATAGGCAAAAAAATAAATAGCAAAAGAAAGAAGAGAAAAAAAATAGAACTGGAGGCGGACCTGTAGAAAGACAGACCGACCCCCTGGCACTCCCAATTAAAGAGATTACACCCCAAAACGTTGCCTATATTGAAGAGGTACCAGATAGCGATATGAGGCAGGAAGAAATAACAATAGCATGCTCATCTCCAGAATCGGTGTCAAGTACAGTTGTGTGTGGTTTCTTTATATATATATATATATATATATATATATATATATATATATATATATATATATAGTTCAAGACCAATTAAATGTTTAGAATCCAGGTACTACAGCAGGCACTGACACCACTGAAAACTGCACACAGCCCACAGCGCTGCAAAAAGAGAACAGATAGGAGCATTAAAGTGCTTTATTTCTACGTGTTACATGTGTTTCCAGAAATCTTCTCCACCAGTCCCTGGATTGTATATTTTGTAAAACGATATAGTTGATGAAATTGTTCTTCACTGTACATGTCAAGAGGATTAGTCCCATCTCTAAACACTCTTGTTTCCAGGTCTTGTTTTCTCTTCAAAATCAAATATTTGTTTGAAATCCAATAAATACTCATCCATATTCCAAATGCTAAATGAAAGAAAGGAGCCCCCTCCTCTACTAAACCAGCCTCTACCCAGGTTTAACTTCCTCTCTTATTTACTTCTTTAGTAAGCTTACTCAGCTGTGGTGAAAGCAGACTAAGCTTACTCTGCTGTTTACTGTTTACTCTGAGAGTAGCTACTCTCCACTTTTATGCAAGCCACCCATGGTGTATACTTGCTTTTCATCTATTCCTATATACGTAATCCTTACCCGCTGTACCATATTTACAGTATTATTTGTTGTACTTGACTATGTATTATTTTACCTGTGCTTTTGCATTTTTATAAACGATTTCTTGCTAAAACAGTTTCTGTAAGAATACTCTTGTCCTCATTGAAAAAAGGGTTTCATTATAAAACAAAATACAAACAATAAAAAGGGCTCGTCCAGGATTTGGTCCCCGGACCTCTCGCAGCCTAAGCGAGAATCATACAGCTAGACCAACGAGCCACCATAATGGTTCCTGCCTGCACTGCAAACTCAATCGGTACATTGTCAATACATGGACTAGCCAATGGTGTAAATGATACCGCCCATTCGCTTTGATTGACACGCGTGTCTTTGCATAACGAAATGTAAAAAGCAGTCGAAGAGGAAATGCAGTGGCAGAAATGTAAAAGCGAAAGCGCATAGTGAAATGCAAGTAGCAGAAAAGGAACTGTCGTAGCAGAAATGTACATGTAAAAAGCAAAGTGGCAAAAGTGAAATAAGTCAATGAATAAATAAATATATAAATGAATAAATGTTGAAATACATCAATCAATCAATCAATAAATACATGTCCATTTAGTTATTCATTTATGCATTTGTTTATTTTTAATTTGGGCATGGAATATCCTCCATAAAGCAGAACTAAAAGGTGAAGCAGAAATGTCGAAAGACAAAAATTAAATGTAAAAAGCAATTGGGAAAAATTCTCAGTTTAAGTGGGCATCTATAATTTAAACAATTGTGCAAGGAACATTTCAGTGCTTTTTCTAAAGACAGAGCTCGGCCGTTGCTTTTTTCGAAATTGCCTGCAATATTTATTAGTAGTAAAGGCGATACAGCGAATGTCACTTTCTCAGCCCTGTCCCTTTTGACAGATGTATGACCCTAAGTCCCGCCCCTTTACACCTTTTGATTGATTTATGACCCAAGCCCCGCACCTATTGATTGATTTATGACCACAAGCTCCGCCCCTTTCCAAGCCGTTGAGTGATTTATGACATTTAAGCCCCGCCCCTTTCCCCATGCCTTTTTGAGTGATTTATGACCCTTATGCCCCGCCCCCTTTTTTCGACATTAACGGGTTATCCATCAAAAATAGCCCACCCCCTAAAAAGGCATCTGTTGTGCCCTAGTTTACAGACTATTACATAGAAAAGAAAAAGAAAAAAGAGAGTGTGTGTGTGTGTGTGTGTGTATTTTTCTTTTGACCGTGTTCGAGTCCCTCCGAAACAATAACCTGGGTTATTGACAAACAGAGAGACCCCAAGCATATTAAAGAGTTTCATCATCAGTAAAAAAATATATATTAAAGTATAAAATATATATCAAAATATAAATGTAGCTGGCTCTTTGAGCTAAAATATATTAAAATATAGCTATATAAAATATATATAATGAACATGGTTCTACATAATGGTTGATTTTAACAGTACAACGTACTCTTAAAAATTATTTAAAGTTATTTTTGAATCTAATAAATGTTAGCACAGGTTCGAATTGTAAAGGTTTTAGGGTTGTAGGAGTCCTCCCATAATGCACCTGGGTCTGCATAATGGTTGATATAAATATTACAGAGAACTCTAAAAAAACGATTTATAATCATTTTAGATGTTAATAAATGTTACCACTACATTCTTTGGACTAATAGAAAGAATTGTTTAGCTAAACCGCCCTAAACGATGTCCCATTCATTCTCTATGGTAGTGCTAAACAAACCACTACGGATGTAATACTGCTGCCGTGGCAACATGGCGCTGTTGTGCAGGTCTGTGCCTAAAGTTAATGCATCGAGTTGAAAACTACACGAAAGGGAGCAAGAAAAAAGGGACCGCGTATAACACTGGTGCTGGTGTGAACAACAGCACATACTGCAATTCTATTATTACACAACAAAGGGAAGCCCCGCCAAAGCAGGGCATCAAAAAATTAGTTGAAACTCATAAATGTTCCTCTCCACGGAAATCTTTAGTAAAATACTCTTTTATTGAGATTTTACATTTTTTTACATTTACACCCATTCGTTTTTTCATTCATTTTACATTTCTTTTAAAGATGACATTCATGCATACAGACATACATTTTGTTTTAAAAGCATTTAAAATACATTTAAAAACACCAAGACAATTGTGCTTTGTACATGGTTTAAACAGACACAGATTAAAATCAACATGAAAAAAACCTGTGCTGTTTTAAAAGTGACTGGAAAAAAAGAACCATCTATAAAAAACCAGTGCTTGTGAGGGCCGGGGAGTGCTCTCTAAAAAGGTTCAAAAGTGAACATAAAACTAGATCTAAAACAGGGACAGGGGAAAAGGGACAGTGTATAAAACAGTGAGTTAAAATTCTAAAATTTTAAAACACTTAAAATGTAACTTTTAATAGTTTACATTAAAAATCTTTTAGATACATAAAACAAAACAAAACAAAATCAAATAAAACATTCAACGTAAATCAAATAAAAGTCCGTAAAACTGAAACAAAAAGACTACATAAAACCAGGGCACCGTTGAAAAACGGTCATGCCAGCTAAAAAGGGCGGAATGCTGGCATGACAAAATAAATAAAAGGCTTAGCGGTGCCCCGTAGTCCCGCTCCTAGGAGCTAGCGGTTCCAGTTTTTTCCTTTATTCCATCTTCACGTCCTGAAGTCCGGCGATCCTCCACTCCGCGCAGGCCTTGTCCTTCCCGAGGGTCCGGATGTCCAGAATTACAAAGTCCTTGATAAGAGTTTGTGCCCTTCTGGTCGTGGTGATAGTGTCTAGCTCCTGCTTGTGATAGACACAGACGTTACGGCCTTCCCACAGGATCTGCTTGACAACATTGATGACACGCCAAACGCACTTAGCTGTGCTGGTAGTGATTCCTCCCGCAGGCCCATAGAGCACAGTCTCAGCGGTCATCTTGGCCGTGTCAGCAAACCTGTTTAGGAAGACAGAGACAGAGAGCCAGACACTGCCAGCCACATCACACTCCCAGAAGATATGGGCTGGTGTTTCTCTCTTGCGGCACTTTGCATAGGGGCATGTTTCTACTTGGGCTAGTCCCCTCCTGAACATGAACGCTCGAGTGGGGAGTGCACTGTGGACGGTGTTCCATGCTATATCCTTCTGGACATTACTGAGGCAGCTGTGAGACACATTCTCCCAGATTTTTTGGCTTTGGGTGAGGGAGAAAGTAGCTACTTTTTCAATTTCCTGGGAACCGGCAAGATATTTAGTTACAGCCTTGTATTCCCAGGAGGCCAGTTTTGCTTTATCTAAGCCCAATTTATATATAGTGTCCCTTAAGGTTCTATAATACAATGGGGGGTCCCAGGAGTACGGCACGGTGTTATCAATAGTGCAGAGGCCCAAGGCCCTGAGACAGGTGGCAAAATAGAAACGATTCATGTAACATACCTTCCTGTCCAGGGCCTGGATGTTCTTGATAGTTTGCGTGAGCCCCTGCACTCGGGTGAGCTGCACAACGTCCGGGACCCCCTTACCTCCCTTCTTGTCGGCTTTACTCAGGGTGGCTCGCTTTACCCTCTCCATCTTGCTGCCCCAGATAAAGCGGTGGATAATGCGGTCCACCACTTTTTTGGTGGTCCTGTCTGGGGGAAAGATTTTTCCTACATAAGAGAGGATGGGGAACAGTATAGACTTGGTTATTAATACTCTACCCGTCATTGTTAAGGATCTTGTGCTCCATCCGCCAATCTTTTTACGGACCTGGTTAATGGCCGCCGTCCAGCTCTGGGCCCCCGAGCTATTGTTCTCGAAAATGAGGCCCAGAATCTTGATTTTGTCCTTTTTGACAGGGTACATGTCCGACAGTTCCCTATCTACCTGCCAATTTTTAGACACGTAGACTTCGCTCTTGGACTTATTAATCACTGCCCCGGTCGCCGTGCAGTACTTCTCAAGGATATTACTAATCCGAGGTACCGACGATGTGTTGGTGCAAATGAGTGACACATCGTCCATATATGCTGTTGTTTTGACCTGGACCCCGTTGGATCCAGGCAGCTGGAAACCAGTTATATTGGTATCCCTACGAATTGCCTGCAGGAGGGGTTCAATGCACACGACATATAGCAGTGGGGATAGTGGGCAACCCTGTCTGACCCCTGACTGGATAGATATTTTACCAGTCAGGTGCCTGTTCACCAAGACTCGGGTACTAATAATTGTATAGATGGTTTTAACCCACCCCCTAAGTCCAGGAGCGAATTTCATCTGGTCCATCACTTTGTACATATATTCATGGCTTACCCTATCGAACGCCTTCTCCTGGTCAAGGTTGAACAGGCAGAGGGGATGGTTCCGTTCTCTAGAATAAGCCAGAATGTCCCTTGTTAACATTAAAATATCCGTGATGGACCTCCCTGGGACGCCACAAGCCTGGTCGGGGCCAATGACCAAAGGGAGGTGTACTTGTAGCCGGAGCATCAGAGCTTTGGCTAGTATCTTGTAATCCACGCAAAGGAGGCTGATTGGGCGCCAATTCCGTAGATCTTTAACTTCCCCTTTCTTATGAAGGAGAGTAATTACACTCTCCCGCATAGAAGGGCCCAACCGCTTCTCCCTGTAGACCGCTCTGTAGACCTCCGCTAAATGGACTTTTAGCGTGTCCCAAAAAAGATGGTAATACTCACCCGGGATGCCATCTGGACCTGGCGTCTTACCGGTGTTCATGGTCTTAACCGCCTGGGTGAGCTCCTCCAGCGTGAGTTCTGGGTCCTTCTCCTCCTCCTCCTCGTCCCGCACTGAGTCAGGCTCCAACTGGCTCAGGAACCACTCTATCAGGGTGTCATCTGTAGCTTTGATGTTATACAGGTCCCTATAGAAGTTCTCTACCACTTTTTTCACTCCCTCACTATCCTCTACTATCCTCCCCCTGCTGTCGAGCATGGAGGACATCAAGTGCCGCTTCTCCCTCGTTTTCTGGAAGAAGAAGCGAGTACACTTTTCGTCTTCCTCCATTTTTTGCACTTTTGCATTGTGCATGACCTTTCGTTGTTCCTCCCTACAAAGCACTGAAAGATCTAGCTTGGTCTGGGCTATCTCGTCGCTTACAGGGAACCCCCGAAGCTGAAGCAGGCTCAGACGCTGGAGGGCAGCATTCAGGTATTTATATTTGGCCCTCCTTTCTTTTGCTTTCCTCTTGCCTGCTGCTATGAAATAACCCTTAGTTCTCATTTTGACCATCTCCCACCACTCTATAGGGGAGTTGAATAGGTCACGCAAAGTGGTCCACTCAACAAGCCTGCTCTTATAGGCTGCAGCTATGGAGGGGTCATCGAGTAAGGAGGTGTTTAATTTCCAGACCCCTGACCCCATCTGGGAGGTCTGAGGGACCTGCAATGTTACCTGCAGGAGCCTATGGTCAGAGAAGAAGACGGCCTGGGTGTCTACTGCCGTCTTCGTAAGGGAGCTGGTATGCAGGACGAGATCTATACGGGAGAAGGAGGTCCCAGATGAGCTCACCCAGGTAAAGGGAGGCACCAGGTCCTTACCTGCATCACACAGGGAGAAATCAGATATTACGGAGGACAAAACTCTACTAGAGCGGTCGTTGCGTGGCCTGCTCCGGTCTACGTCCCTCAGAGCACAATTGAAGTCACCTGACACCATGACGGGTACGTTCCCCAGCAGGAGTGGACGCAGCTGTGGAAAAAATTGAACTCTTTCGTTTTGGTTAGTGGGTGCGTAGACATTGACCAGTCTGAGGGGAGTGTTGTTGTATGTCACATCCACGCTCAGAATTCTACCAGGTTCTACCTCCCTGCTGCTGCGGGAGGTAATAAATGGGTTTTTAAACAGGATACCTACTCCGTCGGCTCTGGCTATGTTGGAGCCCGACCAGAAGGAGTCCCCCAGGGTCCAACTCTCCTTCAGGTCCCTATAATCAGGGCTCGACGAAATACCACACTCCTGCAGAAAGATGAGATCTGCTTTCAAGTTAGCTAGATAGTTTAGTACATCAAATCTTTTTTGTGTCTCCCTGATGCTCCTGACATTAACAGACACACATATCAGGGCCATCAGGGTAGCTAACAAGAAAAGGAGTCGCTGCGTCCACCCCATAGCGACTATGATTGGGAGGTCGGGACACTCTTCCTACTCTTAGCTCTACGCTTGCTTCGAGGGGGCTTGGGCTTATTTGCAACTCCCATCACCCCTGAGAAGGTACTCACTGCTGCCTCGTCCAAGAAGGCACCGTCTTTATATGCACAGTACGTGGAGTTGTTGGGGCTATTCAACTCCCCACAAGGTAAGTCTGGTGGAACTTGCTCAGGGCCCCTCGGAACGTGTGGGTCAGCTTTGTCCTGGGGGGGGGTTATGACAGACAGCATTCTTTGGCTGTTACCGTCTGCTGAATTGGAGCTGTTAGCAGACTTCTGGCTTACCGCGTCCAGGGGTATTCCCATGTCCTCCAGTGCTGTATCTAGGAGGACCTCTAGGGGGCCCCTGGTTTTGCCCATACAAGGGAGGGGGTCAAGGATGCTTTGAAGGGAGGCCCTTCGCTTGAAGAGGGTCATTGCTACCGAGGTACTGCTGGTCAGGGAAGGTGTTGACCCCGACCTCTCCCTCGGTGCATTAGTGAACACCTCTTCTGCGAGGTGTGCTAGGGTTTGTGCCAACGACTGGGAAGGCTGGCTGGGGATGCCCTGGCTGGCTGCTACCTGCCCACTAGGCGGCAGTGTAGCCGTCCCACTCGCCTCCGTCTCTGCCTGCGAGGGCAAGACTGGGGACTTTGTGTGGACATTATCTGGTTTTGGATCTATGGGGGCCACCTGCAACTTGCTGTCTTTGATCTTGATCTTCTTTCTTTTCCCCCCCTCGTCTCTACCCTTTCTTTTCCCCACCCTCTGCTGTTTCTTCACTCCCTTCCCCTCCTTCTCACTCTCACTTTCACTGTCGCTTTCGCTTTCCTCCCCCACGGACTCAATCCTTATGGCGTCATAACGAGAGCCGAGGGGGAGTGCTGGCGCTGAGAGGGCCCTACTCAGGGGGGGGCCGCTGCTGGGTCCAGGCTCCCTCCCTGCCTCGTGTTCTGTATCAGAGGAGCTACTGGAGGAGCTAGTGGAGTAGCTGTTGTACTCTCTCTCTGGGCTGGGGGAAGGGGTCCTCGTAAAACGGGACATGTCTCGGGGGCGGGGGGGTGAGGGGGGTGCTGGTGATGATGGTGGTGCTGGAGTCTGGGTTTTGGATACTGTTGGTGGTGATGTGGACTGATCTTTGTTACTTGCTCCCTCTTCCTGCTCAGGCCTAGGCTTGTTCGTATTTGCCTTGCTGGCTCTGGCCATGTTGGCATAGGAAGAGGGGCAGTCCTTAAACAGGTGCCCCTTCTTTCCACACAAATTGCACTGCCTCTCTTCTCTGCAGTGGCTGGTCTCGTGGGGGGCGCCGCAGTTCCTGCACTTGACTACAGTACATGCGGCCGCCAGGTGTCCTAATTCCCCACATTTCCTGCAGAGTTTTGGCATCCCATTATAGAATACCAGCCCTCTGTTGGGCCCTAACACTATGGAGTTTGGAATGTGGCGGACGCCTCCAATGCCCGATGGATCAACATTGAGGCGTACCAGCCACTTTCTGGCTCCTGTCCAAACCCCATCTTCGTCTGTAATTTTCCTCCCTTCTGATGACACCCTCCCATAGCGGTTAAGCCATGTTGTAATATCATAGTCGCTAACAGCCTCATTGAAAAATTGGACAGTAACAACTTTCATTTCTCTGTCTGTCAGTGCATCCACACAAAATTCTTTGTATGGAGCGAGATATTTATTCTCCCCCCAAAAGGACCACATTTCTTGTAACTTTTGGGGGTTCCTAAAACTGACCTCAAACACTTCCTTAAGCCCTGGCAATTTCACCAAACAATTCAAGTCAGAAGGGGAAAAACCCATACCCCTCTGAAGAATGGTCCGGCTGAACTCCAGTCTCGTCAGTCCTGGTTCCGTTTCCTCTTGCTGGGTCCTTGTGAAGCGCACCGCATTGTGCCTCCTGGTCTCCTGGGTTGGCCGGAACGCCATCCTTCAGCTGGCTCCTCCGATTGGGGTGGGAGAAGCCTCTGGACGTCCGGGTTGTCTCTCTCTACGGAAAAGAAACAACGTAAGCAGCAAATCTGGGCAGTTGAAGGAACTATTACTTTAGTCCCTGAGAAGATGGTCGCCTCGCAAGAGGGACCCCATCCCCAGATAGCGATATGAGGCAGGAAGAAATAACAATAGCATGCTCATCTCCAGAATCGGTGTCAAGTACAGTTGTGTGTGGTTTCTTATATATATATATATATATATATATATATATATATATATATATATATATATATATATAGTTCAAGACCAATTAAATGTTTAGAATCCAGGTACTACAGCAGGCACTGACACCACTGAAAACTGCACACAGCCCACAGCGCTGCAAAAAGAGAACAGATAGGAGCATTAAAGTGCTTTATTTCTACGTGTTACATGTGTTTCCAGAAATCTTCTCCACCAGTCCCTGGATTGTATATTTTGTAAAACGATATAGTTGATGAAATTGTTCTTCACTGTACATGTCAAGAGGATTAGTCCCATCTCTAAACACTCTTGTTTCCAGGTCTTGTTTTCTCTTCAAAATCAAATATTTGTTTGAAATCCAATAAATACTCATCCATATTCCAAATGCTAAATGAAAGAAAGGAGCCCCCTCCTCTACTAAACCAGCCTCTACCCAGGTTTAACTTCCTCTCTTATTTACTTCTTTAGTAAGCTTACTCAGCTGTGGTGAAAGCAGACTAAGCTTACTCTGCTGTTTACTGTTTACTCTGAGAGTAGCTACTCTCCACTTTTATGCAAGCCACCCATGGTGTATACTTGCTTTTCATCTATTCCTATATACGTAATCCTTACCCGCTGTACCATATTTACAGTATTATTTGTTGTACTTGACTATGTATTATTTTACCTGTGCTTTTGCATTTTTATAAACGATTTCTTGCTAAAACAGTTTGTGTAAGAATACTCTTGTCCTCATTGAAAAAAGTGTTTCATTATAAATAAAAATACAAACAATAAAAAGGGCTCGTCCAGGATTTGGTCCCCGGACCTCTCGCACCCTAAGCGAGAATCATACAGCTAGACCAACGAGCCACCATAATGGTTCCTGCCTGCACTGCAAACTCAATCGGTACATTGTCACTACATGGACTAGCCAATGGTGTAAATGATACCGCCCATTCGCTTTGATTGACACGCGTGTCTTTGCATAACGAAATGTAAAAAGCAGTCGAAGAGGAAATGCAGTGGCGGAAATGTAAAAGCGAAAGCGCATAGTGAAATGCAAGTAGCAGAAAAGGAACCGTCGTAGCAGAAATGTACATGTAAAAAGCAAAGTGGCAAAAGTGAAATAAGTCAATGAATAAATAAATATATAAATGAATAAATGTTGAAATACATCAATCAATCAATCAATAAATACATGTCCATTTAGTTATTCATTTATGCATTTGTTTATTTTTAATTTGGGCATGGAATATCCTCCATAAAGCAGAACTAAAAGGTGAAGCAGAAATGTCGAAAGACAAAAATTAAATGTAAAAAGCAATTGGGAAAAATTCTCAGTTTAAGTGGGCATCTATAATTTAAACAATTGTGCAAGGAACATTTCAGTGCTTTTTCTAAAGACAGAGCTCGGCCGTTGCTTTTTTCGAAATTGCCTGCAATATTTATTAGTAGTAAAGGCGATACAGCGAATGTCACTTTCTCAGCCCTGTCCCTTTTGACAGATGTATGACCCTAAGTCCCGCCCCTTTACACCTTTTGATTGATTTATGACCCAAGCCCCGCACCTATTGATTGATTTATGACCACAAGCTCCGCCCCTTTCCAAGCCGTTGAGTGATTTATGACATTTAAGCCCCGCCCCTTTCCCATGCCTTTTTGAGTGATTTATGACCCTTATGCCCCGCCCCCTTTTTTCGACATTAACGGGTTATCCATCAAAAATAGCCCACCCCCTAAAAAGGCATCTGTTGTGCCCTAGTTTACAGACTATTACATAGAAAAGAAAAAGAAAAAAGAGAGTGTGTGTGTGTATTTTTCTTTTGACCGTGTTCGAGTCCCTCCGAAACAATAACCTGGGTTATTGACAAACAGAGAGACCCCAAGCATATTAAAGAGTTTCATCATCAGTAAAAAAATATATATTAAAGTATAAAATATATATCAAAATATAAATGTAGCTGGCTCTTTGAGCTAAAATATATTAAAATATAGCTATATAAAATATATATAATGAACATGGTTCTACATAATGGTTGATTTTAACAGTACAACGTACTCTTAAAAATTATTTAAAGTTATTTTTGAATCTAATAAATGTTAGCACAGGTTCGAATTGTAAAGGTTTTAGGGTTGTAGGAGTCCTCCCATAATGCACCTGGGTCTGCATAATGGTTGATATAAATATTACAGAGAACTCTAAAAAAACGATTTATAATCATTTTAGATGTTAATAAATGTTACCACTACATTCTTTGGACTAATAGAAAGAATTGTTTAGCTAAACCGCCCTAAACGATGTCCCATTCATTCTCTATGGTAGTGCTAAACAAACCACTACGGATGTAATACTGCTGCCGTGGCAACATGGCGCTGTTGTGCAGGTCTGTGCCTAAAGTTAATGCATCGAGTTGAAAACTACACGAAAGGGAGCAAGAAAAAAGGGACCGCGTATAACACTGGTGCTGGTGTGAACAACAGCACATACTGCAATTCTATTATTACACAACAAAGGGAAGCCCCGCCAAAGCAGGGCATCAAAAAATTAGTTGAAACTCATAAATGTTCCTCTCCACGGAAATCTTTAGTAAAATACTCTTTTATTGAGATTTTACATTTTTTTACATTTACACCCATTCGTTTTTTCATTCATTTTACATTTCTTTTAAAGATGACATTCATGCATACAGACATACATTTTGTTTTAAAAGCATTTAAAATACATTTAAAAACACCAAGACAATTGTGCTTTGTACATGGTTAAAACAGACACAGATTAAAATCAACATGAAAAAAACCTGTGCTGTTTTAAAAGTGACTGGAAAAAAAGAACCATCTATAAAAAACCAGTGCTTGTGAGGGCCGGGGAGTGCTCTCTAAAAAAGTGAACATAAAACTAGATCTAAAACAGGGACAGGGGAAAAGGGACAGTGTATAAACAGTGAGTTAAAATTCTAAAATTTTAAAACACTTAAAATGTAACTTTTAATAGTTTACATTAAAAATCTTAAAGATACATAAAACAAAACAAAACAAAATCAAATAAAACATTCAAATTAAATCAAAGGTCCATAAAACTGAAACAAAAGACTACATAAAACCAGGGCACCGTTGAAAAACGGTCATGCCAGCTAAAAAGGGCGGAATGCTGGCATGACAAAATAAATAAAAGGCTTAGCGGTGCCCCGTAGTCCCGCTCCTAGGAGCTAGCGGTTCCAGTTTTTTCCTTTATTCCATCTTCACGTCCTGAAGTCCGGCGATCCTCCACTCCGCGCAGGCCTTGTCCTTCCCGAGGGTCCGGATGTCCAGAATTACAAAGTCCTTGATAAGAGTTTGTGCCCTTCTGGTCGTGGTGATAGTGTCTAGCTCCTGCTTGTGATAGACACAGACGTTACGGCCTTCCCACAGGATCTGCTTGACAACATTGATGACACGCCAAACGCACTTAGCTGTGCTGGTAGTGATTCCTCCCGCAGGCCCATAGAGCACAGTCTCAGCGGTCATCTTGGCCGTGTCAGCAAACCTGTTTAGGAAGACAGAGACAGAGAGCCAGACACTGCCAGCCACATCACACTCCCAGAAGATATGGGCTGGTGTTTCTCTCTTGCGGCACTTTGCATAGGGGCATGTTTCTACTTGGGCTAGTCCCCTCCTGAACATGAACGCTCGAGTGGGGAGTGCACTGTGGACGGTGTTCCATGCTATATCCTTCTGGACATTACTGAGGCAGCTGTGAGACACATTCTCCCAGATTTTTTGGCTTTGGGTGAGGGAGAAAGTAGCTACTTTTTCAATTTCCTGGGAACCGGCAAGATATTTAGTTACAGCCTTGTATTCCCAGGAGGCCAATTTTGCTTTATCTAAGCCCAATTTATATATAGTGTCCCTTAAGGTTCTATAATACAATGGGGGGGTCCCAGGAGTACGGCACGGTGTTATCAATAGTGCAGAGGCCCAAGGCCCTGAGACAGGTGGCAAAATAGAAACGATTCATGTAACATACCTTCCTGTCCAGGGCCTGGATGTTCTTGATAGTTTGCGTGAGCCCCTGCACTCGGGTGAGCTGCACAACGTCCGGGACCCCCTTACCTCCCTTCTTGTCGGCTTTACTCAGGGTGGCTCGCTTTACCCTCTCCATCTTGCTGCCCCAGATAAAGCGGTGGATAATGCGGTCCACCACTTTTTTGGTGGTCCTGTCTGGGGGAAAGATTTTTCCTACATAAGAGAGGATGGGGAACAGTATAGACTTGGTTATTAATACTCTACCCGTCATTGTTAAGGATCTTGTGCTCCATCCGCCAATCTTTTTACGGACCTGGTTAATGGCCGCCGTCCAGCTCTGGGCCCCCGAGCTATTGTTCTCGAAAATGAGGCCCAGAATCTTGATTTTGTCCTTTTTGACAGGGTACATGTCCGACAGTTCCCTATCTACCTGCCAATTCTTAGACACGTAGACTTCGCTCTTGGACTTATTAATCACTGCCCCGGTCGCCGTGCAGTACTTCTCAAGGATATTACTAATCCGAGGTACCGACGATGTGTTGGTGCAAATGAGTGACACATCGTCCATATATGCTGTTGTTTTGACCTGGACCCCGTTGGATCCAGGCAGCTGGAAACCAGTTATATTGGTATCCCTACGAATTGCCTGCAGGAGGGGTTCAATGCACACGACATATAGCAGTGGGGATAGTGGGCAACCCTGTCTGACCCCTGACTGGATAGATATTTTACCAGTCAGGTGCCTGTTCACCAAGACTCGGGTACTAATGTTTGTATATATGGTTTTAACCCACTCCCTAAGTCCAGGAGCGAATTTCATCTGGTCCATCACTTTGTACATATATTCATGGCTTACCCTATCGAACGCCTTCTCCTGGTCAAGGTTGAACAGGCAGAGGGGATGGTTCCGTTCTCTAGAATAAGCCAGAATGTCCCTTGTTAACATTAAAATATCCGTGATGGACCTCCCTGGGACGCCACAAGCCTGGTCAGGGCCAATGACCAAAGGGAGGTGTACTTGTAGCTGGAGCATCAGAGCTTTGGCTAGTATCTTGTAATCCACGCAAAGGAGGCTGATTGGGCGCCAATTCCGTAGATCTTTAACTTCCCCTTTCTTATGAAGGAGAGTAATTACACTCTCCCGCATAGAAGGGCCCAACCGCTTCTCCCTGTAGACCGCTCTGTAGACCTCCGCTAAATGGACTTTTAGCGTGTCCCAAAAAAGATGGTAATACTCACCCGGGATGCCATCTGGACCTGGCGTCTTACCGGTGTTCATGGTCTTAACCGCCTGGGTGAGCTCCTCCAGCGTGAGTTCTGGGTCCTTCTCCTCCTCCTCCTCGTCCCGCACTGAGTCAGGCTCCAACTGGCTCAGGAACCACTCTATCAGGGTGTCATCTGTAGCTTTGATGTTATACAGGTCCCTATAGAAGTTCTCTACCACTTTTTTCACTCCCTCACTATCCTCTACTATCCTCCCCCTGCTGTCGAGCATGGAGGACATCAAGTGCCGCTTCTCCCTCGTTTTCTGGAAGAAGAAGCGAGTACACTTTTCGTCTTCCTCCATTTTTTGCACTTTTGCATTGTGCATGACCTTTCGTTGTTCCTCCCTACAAAGCACTGAAAGATCTAGCTTGGTCTGGGCTATCTCGTCGCTTACAGGGAACCCCCGAAGCTGAAGCAGGCTCAGACGCTGGAGGGCAGCATTCAGGTATTTATATTTGGCCCTCCTTTCTTTTGCTTTCCTCTTGCCTGCTGCTATGAAATAACCCTTAGTTCTCATTTTGACCATCTCCCACCACTCTATAGGGGAGTTGAATAGGTCACGCAAAGTGGTCCACTCAACAAGCCTGCTCTTATAGGCTGCAGCTATGGAGGGGTCATCGAGTAAGGAGGTGTTTAATTTCCAGACCCCTGACCCCATCTGGGAGGTCTGAGGGACCTGCAATGTTACCTGCAGGAGCCTATGGTCAGAGAAGAAGACGGCCTGGGTGTCTACTGCCGTCTTCGTAAGGGAGCTGGTATGCAGGACGAGATCTATACGGGAGAAGGAGGTCCCAGATGAGCTCACCCAGGTAAAGGGAGGCACCAGGTCCTTACCTGCATCACACAGGGAGAAATCAGATATTACGGAGGACAAAACTCTACTAGAGCGGTCGTTGCGTGGCCTGCTCCGGTCTACGTCCCTCAGAGCACAATTGAAGTCACCTGACACGATGACGGGTACGTTCCCCAGCAGGAGTGGACGCAGCTGTGGAAAAAATTGAACTCTTTCGTTTTGGTTAGTGGGTGCGTAGACATTGACCAGTCTGAGGGGAGTGTTGTTGTATGTCACATCCACGCTCAGAATTCTACCAGGTTCTACCTCCCTGCTGCTGCGGGAGGTAATAAATGGGTTTTTAAACAGGATACCTACTCCGTCGGCTCTGGCTATGTTGGAGCCCGACCAGAAGGAGTCCCCCAGGGTCCAACTCTCCTTCAGGTCCCTATAATCAGGGCTCGACGAAATACCACACTCCTGCAGAAAGATGAGATCTGCTTTCAAGTTAGCTAGATAGTTTAGTACATCAAATCTTTTTTGTGTCTCCCTGATGCTCCTGACATTAACAGACACACATATCAGGGCCATCAGGGTAGCTAACAAGAAAAGGAGTCGCTGCGTCCACCCCATAGCGACTATGATTGGGAGGTCGGGACACTCTTCCTACTCTTAGCTCTACGCTTGCTTCGAGGGGGCTTGGGCTTATTTGCAACTCCCATCACCCCTGAGAAGGTACTCACTGCTGCCTCGTCCAAGAAGGCACCGTCTTTATATGCACAGTACGTGGAGTTGTTGGGGCTATTCAACTCCCCACAAGGTAAGTCTGGTGGAACTTGCTCAGGGCCCCTCGGAACGTGTGGGTCAGCTTTGTCCTGGGGGGGGGGGTTATGACAGACAGCATTCTTTGGCTGTTACCGTCTGTTGAATTGGAGCTGTTAGCAGACTTCTGGCTTACCGCGTCCAGGGGTATTCCCATGTCCTCCAGTGCTGTATCTAGGAGGACCTCTAGGGGGCCCCTGGTTTTGCCCATACAAGGGAGGGGGTCAAGGATGCTTTGAAGGGAGGCCCTTCGCTTGAAGAGGGTCATTGCTACCGAGGTACTGCTGGTCAGGGAAGGTGTTGACCCCGACCTCTCCCTCGGTGCATTAGTGAACACCTCTTCTGCGAGGTGTGCTAGGGTTTGTGCCAACGACTGGGAAGGCTGGCTGGGGATGCCCTGGCTGGCTGCTACCTGCCCACTAGGCGGCAGTGTAGCCGTCCCACTCGCCTCCGTCTCTGCCTGCGAGGGCAAGACTGGGGACTTTGTGTGGACATTAGCTGGTTTTGGATCTATGGGGGCCACCTGCAACTTGCTGTCTTTGATCCTGATCTTCTTTCTTTTCCCCCCCTCGTCTCTACCCTTTCTTTTCCCCACCCTCTGCTGGTTCTTCACTCCCTTCCCCTCCTTCTCACTCTCACTTTCACTGTCGCTTTCGCTTTCCTCCCCCACGGACTCAATCCTTATGGCGTCATAACGAGAGCCGAGGGGGAGTGCTGGCGCTGAGAGGGCCCTACTCAGGGGGGGGCCGCTGCTGGATCCGGGCTCCCTCCCTGCCTCGTGTTCTGCATCAGAGGAGCTACTGGAGGAGCTAGTGGAGTGGCTGTTGTACTCTCTCTCTGGGCTGGGGGAAGGGGTCCTCGTAAAACGGGACATGTCTCGGGGGCGGGGGGGTGAGGGGGGTGCTGGTGATGATGGTGGTGCTGGAGTCTGGGTCTTGGATACTGTTGGTGGTGATGTGGACTGATCTTTGTTACTTGCTCCCTCTTCCTGCTCAGGCCTAGGCTTGTTCGTATTTGCCTTGCTGGCTCTGGCCATGTTGGCATAGGAAGAGGGGCAGTCCTTAAACAGGTGCCCCTTCTTTCCACACAAATTGCACTGCCTCTCTTCTCTGCAGTGGCTGGTCTCGTGGGGGGCGCCGCAGTTCCTGCACTTGACTACAGTACACGCGGCCGCCAGGTGTCCTAATTCCCCACATTTCCTGCAGAGTTTTGGCATCCCATTATAGAATACCAGCCCTCTGTTGGGCCCTAACACTATGGAGTTTGGAATGTGGCGGACGCCTCCAATGCCCGATGGATCAACATTAAGGCGTACCAGCCACTTTCTGGCTCCTGTCCAAACCCCATCTTCGTCTGTAATTTTCCTCCCTTCTGATGACACCCTCCCATAGCGGTTAAGCCATGTTGTAATATCATAGTCGCTAACAGCCTCATTGAAAAATTGGACAGTAACAACTTTCATTTCTCTGTCTGTCAGAGCATCAACACAAAATTCTTTGTATGGAGCGAGATATTTATTCTCCCCCCAAAAGGACCACATTTCTTGTAACTTTTGGGGGTTCCTAAAACTGACCTCAAACACTTCCTTAAGCCCTGGCAATTTCACCAAACAATTCAAGTCAGAAGGGGAAAAACCCATACCCCTCTGAAGAATGGTCCGGCTGAACTCCAGTCTCGTCAGTCCTGGTTCCGTTTCCTCTTGCTGGGTCCTTGTGAAGCGCACCGCATTGTGCCTCCTGGTCTCCTGGGTTGGCCGGAACGCCATCCTTCAGCTGGCTCCTCCGATTGGGGTGGGAGAAGCCTCTGGACGTCCGGGTTGTCTCTCTCTACGAAAAAGAGACAACGTAAGCAGCAAATCTGGGCAGTTGAAGGAACTATTACTTTAGTCCCTGAGGAGATGGTCGCCTCGCAAGAGGGACCCCCTCCCCAGGTGAACGGTGTCCTTCCCTGGCGGAGTAGGGGGCGCTGCTTGGCACCGAGACCACGTAGGAAGAATCGTGGCTGTGACGCCTCCTCGGGGTCCGGGGCCGCCCTCTGCTCCTCCCAGATGGCGCCCTCTGCTGGGCGCCTGCTGCTCTCTCGGTCTGGATCTCGATTACAATCAAAGGCTGGGGATGAGGTCGTCTAGGTCATCAAAGGGTCCTCAAAGGTCATCTGGATGGTAGGTCCTCCTTCTCTCTAACTCCAGGAACGTCTGGAAAAGCCGGAACCGCCTGAAAAAGAAAAAAACTGGAACCGCCTGAAAAAGAAAAAACTGCTCTCAACAGTCAACAAAATCTTGAAAGACCCTCGGCCTGGATTGGGCAAGCCAAAACCAGACTGAGCATTAGTCTTCCAAAAAGTTGCCGAGCTGAAGAAAGCCAGTCAAAAATAAAAAAAATTCTGTTCCTCCTCACCCGAACAAACCTCTCACAGACCCTCGGAGGGAGCGGGCAATGCCACTACCCTCTAAGCCTTAGTCTTAGAAAGATTTATTCGAACTGAAGAGAAGCCAGAGTATATGCTAAATGAAAGAAAGGAGCCCCCTCCTCTACTAAACCAGCCTCTACCCAGGTTTAACTTCCTCTCTTATTTACTTCTTTAGTAAGCTTACTCAGCTGTGGTGAAAGCAGACTAAGCTTACTCTGCTGTTTACTGTTTACTCTGAGAGTAGCTACTCTCCACTTTTATGCAAGCCACCCATGGTGTATACTTGCTTTTTATCTATTCCTATATACGTAATCCTTACCCGCTGTACCATATTTACAGTATTATTTGTTGTACTTGACTATGTATTATTTTACCTGTGCTTTTGCATTTTTATAAACGATTTCTTGCTAAAACAGTTTGTGTAAGAATACTCTTGTCCTCATTGAAAAAAGTGTTTCATTATAAAAAAAAATACAAACAATAAAAAGGGCTCGTCCAGGATTTGGTCCCCGGACCTCTCGCACCCTAAGCGAGAATCATACAGCTAGACCAACGAGCCACCATAATGGTTTCTGCCTGCACTGCAAACTCAATCGGTACATTGTCAATACATGGACTAGCCAATGGTGTAAATGATACCGCCCATTCGCTTTGATTGACACGCGTGTCTTTGCATAACGAAATGTAAAAAGCAGTCGAAGAGGAAATGCAGTGGCGGAAATGTAAAAGCGAAAGCGCATAGTGAAATGCAAGTAGCAGAAAAGGAACTGTCGTAGCAGAAATGTACATGTAAAAAGCAAAGTGGCAAAAGTGAAATAAGTCAATGAATAAATAAATATATAAATGAATAAATGTTGAAATACATCAATCAATCAATCAATAAATACATGTCCATTTAGTTATTCATTTATGCATTTGTTTATTTTTAATTTGGGCATGGAATATCCTCCATAAAGCAGAACTAAAAGGTGAAGCAGAAATGTCGAAAGACAAAAATTAAATGTAAAAAGCAATTGGGAAAAATTCTCAGTTTAAGTGGGCATCTATAATTTAAACAATTGTGCAAGGAACATTTCAGTGCTTTTTCTAAAGACAGAGCTCGGCCGTTGCTTTTTTCGAAATTGCCTGCAATATTTATTAGTAGTAAAGGCGATACAGCGAATGTCACTTTCTCAGCCCTGTCCCTTTTGACAGATGTATGACCCTAAGTCCCGCCCCTTTACACCTTTTGATTGATTTATGACCCAAGCCCCGCACCTATTGATTGATTTATGACCACAAGCTCCGCCCCTTTCCAAGCCGTTGAGTGATTTATGACATTTAAGCCCCGCCCCTTTCCCCATGCCTTTTTGAGTGATTTATGACCCTTATGCCCCGCCCCCTTTTTTCGACATTAACGGGTTATCCATCAAAAATAGCCCACCCCCTAAAAAGGCATCTGTTGTGCCCTAGTTTACAGACTATTACATAGAAAAGAAAAAGAAAAAAGAGAGTGTGTGTGTGTGTGTGTGTGTATTTTTCTTTTGACCGTGTTCGAGTCCCTCCGAAACAATAACCTGGGTTATTGACAAACAGAGAGACCCCAAGCATATTAAAGAGTTTCATCATCAGTAAAAAAATATATATTAAAGTATAAAATATATATCAAAATATAAATGTAGCTGGCTCTTTGAGCTAAAATATATTAAAATATAGCTATATAAAATATATATAATGAACATGGTTCTACATAATGGTTGATTTTAACAGTACAACGTACTCTTAAAAATTATTTAAAGTTATTTTTGAATCTAATAAATGTTAGCACAGGTTCGAATTGTAAAGGTTTTAGGGTTGTAGGAGTCCTCCCATAATGCACCTGGGTCTGCATAATGGTTGATATAAATATTACAGAGAACTCTAAAAAAACGATTTATAATCATTTTAGATGTTAATAAATGTTACCACTACATTCTTTGGACTAATAGAAAGAATTGTTTAGCTAAACCGCCCTAAACGATGTCCCATTCATTCTCTATGGTAGTGCTAAACAAACCACTACGGATGTAATACTGCTGCCGTGGCAACATGGCGCTGTTGTGCAGGTCTGTGCCTAAAGTTAATGCATCGAGTTGAAAACTACACGAAAGGGAGCAAGAAAAAAGGGACCGCGTATAACACTGGTGCTGGTGTGAACAACAGCACATACTGCAATTCTATTATTACACAACAAAGGGAAGCCCCGCCAAAGCAGGGCATCAAAAAATTAGTTGAAACTCATAAATGTTCCTCTCCACGGAAATCTTTAGTAAAATACTCTTTTATTGAGATTTTACATTTTTTTACATTTACACCCATTCGTTTTTTCATTCATTTTACATTTCTTTTAAAGATGACATTCATGCATACAGACATACATTTTGTTTTAAAAGCATTTAAAATACATTTAAAAACACCAAGACAATTGTGCTTTGTACATGGTTAAAACAGACACAGATTAAAATCAACATGAAAAAAACCTGTGCTGTTTTAAAAGTGACTGGAAAAAAAGAACCATCTATAAAAAAACCAGTGCTTGTGAGGGCCGGGGAGTGCTCTCTAAAAGGTTCAAAAGTGAACATAAAACTAGATCTAAAACAGGGACAGGGGAAAAGGGACAGTGTATAAAACAGTGAGTTAAAATTCTAAAATTTTAAAACACTTAAAATGTAACTTTTAATAGTTTACATTAAAAATCTTAAAGATACATAAAACAAAACAAAACAAAATCAAATAAAACATTCAACGTAAATCAAATAAAAGTCCATAAAACTGAAACAAAAGACTACATAAAACCAGGGCACCGTTGAAAAACGGTCATGCCAGCTAAAAAGGGCGGAATGCTGGCATGACAAAATAAATAAAAGGCTTAGCGGTGCCCCGTAGTCCCGCTCCTAGGAGCTAGCGGTTCCAGTTTTTTCCTTTATTCCATCTTCACGTCCTGAAGTCCGGCGATCCTCCACTCCGCGCAGGCCTTGTCCTTCCCGAGGGTCCGGATGTCCAGAATTACAAAGTCCTTGATAAGAGTTTGTGCCCTTCTGGTCGTGGTGATAGTGTCTAGCTCCTGCTTGTGATAGACACAGACGTTACGGCCTTCCCACAGGATCTGCTTGACAACATTGATGACACGCCAAACGCACTTAGCTGTGCTGGTAGTGATTCCTCCCGCAGGCCCATAGAGCACAGTCTCAGCGGTCATCTTGGCCGTGTCAGCAAACCTGTTTAGGAAGACAGAGACAGAGAGCCAGACACTGCCAGCCACATCACACTCCCAGAAGATATGGGCTGGTGTTTCTCTCTTGCGGCACTTTGCATAGGGGCATGTTTCTACTTGGGCTAGTCCCCTCCTGAACATGAACGCTCGAGTGGGGAGTGCACTGTGGACGGTGTTCCATGCTATATCCTTCTGGACATTACTGAGGCAGCTGTGAGACACATTCTCCCAGATTTTTTGGCTTTGGGTGAGGGAGAAAGTAGCTACTTTTTCAATTTCCTGGGAACCGGCAAGATATTTAGTTACAGCCTTGTATTCCCAGGAGGCCAATTTTGCTTTATCTAAGCCCAATTTATATATAGTGTCCCTTAAGGTTCTATAATACAATGGGGGGTCCCAGGAGTACGGCACGGTGTTATCAATAGTGCAGAGGCCCAAGGCCCTGAGACAGGTGGCAAAATAGAAACGATTCATGTAACATACCTTCCTGTCCAGGGCCTGGATGTTCTTGATAGTTTGCGTGAGCCCCTGCACTCGGGTGAGCTGCACAACGTCCGGGACCCCCTTACCTCCCTTCTTGTCGGCTTTACTCAGGGTGGCTCGCTTTACCCTCTCCATCTTGCTGCCCCAGATAAAGCGGTGGATAATGCGGTCCACCACTTTTTTGGTGGTCCTGTCTGGGGGAAAGATTTTTCCTACATAAGAGAGGATGGGGAACAGTATAGACTTGGTTATTAATACTCTACCCGTCATTGTTAAGGATCTTGTGCTCCATCCGCCAATCTTTTTACGGACCTGGTTAATGGCCGCCGTCCAGCTCTGGGCCCCCGAGCTATTGTTCTCGAAAATGAGGCCCAGAATCTTGATTTTGTCCTTTTTGACAGGGTACATGTCCGACAGTTCCCTATCTACCTGCCAATTTTTAGACACGTAGACTTCGCTCTTGGACTTATTAATCACTGCCCCGGTCGCCGTGCAGTACTTCTCAAGGATATTACTAATCCGAGGTACCGACGATGTGTTGGTGCAAATGAGTGACACATCGTCCATATATGCTGTTGTTTTGACCTGGACCCCGTTGGATCCAGGCAGCTGGAAACCAGTTATATTGGTATCCCTACGAATTGCCTGCAGGAGGGGTTCAATGCACACGACATATAGCAGTGGGGATAGTGGGCAACCCTGTCTGACCCCTGACTGGATAGATATTTTACCAGTCAGGTGCCTGTTCACCAAGACTCGGGTACTAATAATTGTATAGATGGTTTTAACCCACCCCCTAAGTCCAGGAGCGAATTTCATCTGGTCCATCACTTTGTACATATATTCATGGCTTACCCTATCGAACGCCTTCTCCTGGTCAAGGTTGAACAGGCAGAGGGGATGGTTCCGTTCTCTAGAATAAGCCAGAATGTCCCTTGTTAACATTAAAATATCCGTGATGGACCTCCCTGGGACGCCACAAGCCTGGTCAGGGCCAATGACCAAAGGGAGGTGTACTTGTAGCTGGAGCATCAGAGCTTTGGCTAGTATCTTGTAATCCACGCAAAGGAGGCTGATTGGGCGCCAATTCCGTAGATCTTTAACTTCCCCTTTCTTATGAAGGAGAGTGATTACACTCTCCCGCATAGAAGGGCCCAACCGCTTCTCCCTGTAGACCGCTCTGTAGACCTCCGCTAAATGGACTTTTAGCGTGTCCCAAAAAAGATGGTAATACTCACCCGGGATGCCATCTGGACCTGGCGTCTTACCGGTGTTCATGGTCTTAACCGCCTGGGTGAGCTCCTCCAGCGTGAGTTCTGGGTCCTTCTCCTCCTCCTCCTCGTCCCGCACTGAGTCAGGCTCCAACTGGCTCAGGAACCACTCTATCAGGGTGTCATCTGTAGCTTTGATGTTATACAGGTCCCTATAGAAGTTCTCTACCACTTTTTTCACTCCCTCACTATCCTCTACTATCCTCCCCCTGCTGTCGAGCATGGAGGACATCAAGTGCCGCTTCTCCCTCGTTTTCTGGAAGAAGAAGCGAGTACACTTTTCGTCTTCCTCCATTTTTTGCACTTTTGCATTGTGCATGACCTTTCGTTGTTCCTCCCTACAAAGCACTGAAAGATCTAGCTTGGTCTGGGCTATCTCGTCGCTTACAGGGAACCCCCGAAGCTGAAGCAGGCTCAGACGCTGGAGGGCAGCATTCAGGTATTTATATTTGGCCCTCCTTTCTTTTGCTTTCCTCTTGCCTGCTGCTATGAAATAACCCTTAGTTCTCATTTTGACCATCTCCCACCACTCTATAGGGGAGTTGAATAGGTCACGCAAAGTGGTCCACTCAACAAGCCTGCTCTTATAGGCTGCAGCTATGGAGGGGTCATCGAGTAAGGAGGTGTTTAATTTCCAGACCCCTGACCCCATCTGGGAGGTCTGAGGGACCTGCAATGTTACCTGCAGGAGCCTATGGTCAGAGAAGAAGACGGCCTGGGTGTCTACTGCCGTCTTCGTAAGGGAGCTGGTATGCAGGACGAGATCTATACGGGAGAAGGAGGTCCCAGATGAGCTCACCCAGGTAAAGGGAGGCACCAGGTCCTTACCTGCATCACACAGGGAGAAATCAGATATTACGGAGGACAAAACTCTACTAGAGCGGTCGTTGCGTGGCCTGCTCCGGTCTACGTCCCTCAGAGCACAATTGAAGTCACCTGACACGATGACGGGTACGTTCCCCAGCAGGAGTGGACGCAGCTGTGGAAAAAATTGAACTCTTTCGTTTTGGTTAGTGGGTGCGTAGACATTGACCAGTCTGAGGGGAGTGTTGTTGTATGTCACATCCACGCTCAGAATTCTACCAGGTTCTACCTCCCTGCTGCTGCGGGAGGTAATAAATGGGTTTTTAAACAGGATACCTACTCCGTCGGCTCTGGCTATGTTGGAGCCCGACCAGAAGGAGTCCCCCAGGGTCCAACTCTCCTTCAGGTCCCTATAATCAGGGCTCGACGAAATACCACACTCCTGCAGAAAGATGAGATCTGCTTTCAAGTTAGCTAGATAGTTTAGTACATCAAATCTTTTTTGTGTCTCCCTGATGCTCCTGACATTAACAGACACACATATCAGGGCCGTCAGGGTAGCTAACAAGAAAAGGAGTCGCTGCGTCCACCCCATAGCGACTATGATTGGGAGGTCGGGACACTCTTCCTACTCTTAGCTCTACGCTTGCTTCGAGGGGGCTTGGGCTTATTTGCAACTCCCATCACCCCTGAGAAGGTACTCACTGCTGCCTCGTCCAAGAAGGCACCGTCTTTATATGCACAGTACGTGGAGTTGTTGGGGCTATTCAACTCCCCACAAGGTAAGTCTGGTGGAACTTGCTCAGGGCCCCTCGGAACGTGTGGGTCAGCTTTGTCCTGGGGGGGGGTTATGACAGACAGCATTCTTTGGCTGTTACCGTCTGTTGAATTGGAGCTGTTAGCAGACTTCTGGCTTACCGCGTCCAGGGGTATTCCCATGTCCTCCAGTGCTGTATCTAGGAGGACCTCTAGGGGGCCCCTGGTTTTGCCCATACAAGGGAGGGGGTCAAGGATGCTTTGAAGGGAGGCCCTTCGCTTGAAGAGGGTCATTGCTACCGAGGTACTGCTGGTCAGGGAAGGTGTTGACCCCGACCTCTCCCTCGGTGCATTAGTGAACACCTCTTCTGCGAGGTGTGCTAGGGTTTGTGCCAACGACTGGGAAGGCTGGCTGGGGATGCCCTGGCTGGCTGCTACCTGCCCACTAGGCGGCAGTGTAGCCGTCCCACTCGCCTCCGTCTCTGCCTGCGAGGGCAAGACTGGGGACTTTGTGTGGACATTAGCTGGTTTTGGATCTATGGGGGCCACCTGCAACTTGCTGTCTTTGATCCTGATCTTCTTTCTTTTCCCCCCCTCGTCTCTACCCTTTCTTTTCCCCACCCTCTGCTGGTTCTTCACTCCCTTCCCCTCCTTCTCACTCTCACTTTCACTGTCGCTTTCGCTTTCCTCCCCCACGGACTCAATCCTTATGGCGTCATAACGAGAGCCGAGGGGGAGTGCTGGCGCTGAGAGGGCCCTACTCAGGGGGGGGCCGCTGCTGGGTCCGGGCTCCCTCCCTGCCTCGTGTTCTGCATCAGAGGAGCTACTGGAGGAGCTAGTGGAGTAGCTGTTGTACTCTCTCTCTGGGCTGGGGGAAGGGGTCCTCGTAAAACGGGACATGTCTCGGGGGCGGGGGGGTGAGGGGGGTGCTGGTGATGATGGTGGTGCTGGAGTCTGGGTCTTGGATACTGTTGGTGGTGATGTGGACTGATCTTTGTTACTTGCTCCCTCTTCCTGCTCAGGCCTAGGCTTGTTTGTGTTTGCCTTGCTGGCTCTGGCCATGTTGGCATAGGAAGAGGGGCAGTCCTTAAACAGGTGCCCCTTCTTTCCACACAAATTGCACTGCCTCTCTTCTCTGCAGTGGCTGGTCTCGTGGGGGGCGCCGCAGTTCCTGCACTTGACTACAGTACACGCGGCCGCCAGGTGTCCTAATTCCCCACATTTCCTGCAGAGTTTTGGCATCCCATTATAGAATACCAGCCCTCTGTTGGGCCCTAACACTATGGAGTTTGGAATGTGGCGGACGCCTCCAATGCCCGATGGATCAACATTAAGGCGTACCAGCCACTTTCTGGCTCCTGTCCAAACCCCATCTTCGTCTGTAATTTTCCTCCCTTCTGATGACACCCTCCCATAGCGGTTAAGCCATGTTGTAATATCATAGTCGCTAACAGCCTCATTGAAAAATTGGACAGTAACAACTTTCATTTCTCTGTCTGTCAGAGCATCCACACAAAATTCTTTGTATGGAGCGAGATATTTATTCTCCCCCCAAAAGGACCACATTTCTTGTAACTTTTGGGGGTTCCTAAAACTGACCTCAAACACTTCCTTAAGCCCTGGCAATTTCACCAAACAATTCAAGTCAGAAGGGGAAAAGCCCATACCCCTCTGAAGAATGGTCCGGCTGAACTCCAGTCTCGTCAGTCCTGGTTCCGTTTCATCTTGCTGGGTCCTTGTGAAGCGCACCGCATTGTGCCTCCTGGTCTCCTGGGTTGGCCGGAACACCATCCTTCAGCTGGCTCCTCCGATTGGGGTGGGAGAAGCCTCTGGACGTCCGGGTTGTCTCTCTCTACGAAAAAGAGACAACGTAAGCAGCAAATCTGGGCAGTTGAAGGAACTATTACTTTAGTCCCTGAGGAGATGGTCGCCTCGCAAGAGGGACCCCCTCCCCAGGTGAACGGTGTCCTTCCCTGGCGGAGTAGGGGGCGCTGCTTGGCACCGAGACCACGTAGGAAGAATCGTGGCTGTGACGCCTCCTCGGGGTCCGGGGCCGCCCTCTGCTCCTCCCAGATGGCGCCCTCTTCAATGAATAAATAAATATATAAATGAATAAATGTTGAAATACATAAATCAATCAATAAATAAATACATGTCCATTTAGTTATTCATTTATGCATTTGTTTATTTTTAATTTGGGCATGGAATATCCTCCATAAAGCAGAACTAAAAGGTGAAGCAGAAATGTCGAAAGACAAAAATTAAATGTAAAAAGCAATTGGGAAAAATTCTCAGTTTAAGTGGGCATCTATAATTTAAACAATTGTGCAAGGAACATTTCAGTGCTTTTTCTAAAGACAGAGCTCGGCCGTTGCTTTTTTCGAAATTGCCTGCAATATTTATTAGTAGTAAAGGCGATACAGCGAATGTCACTTTCTCAGCCCTGTCCCTTTTGACAGATGTATGACCCTAAGTCCCGCCCCTTTACACCTTTTGATTGATTTATGACCCAAGCCCCGCACCTATTGATTGATTTATGACCACAAGCTCCGCCCCTTTCCAAGCCGTTGAGTGATTTATGACATTTAAGCCCCGCCCCTTTCCCCATGCCTTTTTGAGTGATTTATGACCCTTATGCCCCGCCCCCTTTTTTCGACATTAACGGGTTATCCATCAAAAATAGCCCACCCCCTAAAAAGGCATCTGTTGTGCCCTAGTTTACAGACTATTACATAGAAAAGAAAAAGAAAAAAGAGAGTGTGTGTGTGTATTTTTCTTTTGACCGTGTTCGAGTCCCTCCGAAACAATAACCTGGGTTATTGACAAACAGAGAGACCCCAAGCATATTAAAGAGTTTCATCATCAGTAAAAAAATATATATTAAAGTATAAAATATATATCAAAATATAAATGTAGCTGGCTCTTTGAGCTAAAATATATTAAAATATAGCTATATAAAATATATATAATGAACATGGTTCTACATAATGGTTGATTTTAACAGTACAACGTACTCTTAAAAATTATTTAAAGTTATTTTTGAATCTAATAAATGTTAGCACAGGTTCGAATTGTAAAGGTTTTAGGGTTGTAGGAGTCCTCCCATAATGCACCTGGGTCTGCATAATGGTTGATATAAATATTACAGAGAACTCTAAAAAAACGATTTATAATCATTTTAGATGTTAATAAATGTTACCACTACATTCTTTGGACTAATAGAAAGAATTGTTTAGCTAAACCGCCCTAAACGATGTCCCATTCATTCTCTATGGTAGTGCTAAACAAACCACTACGGATGTAATACTGCTGCCGTGGCAACATGGCGCTGTTGTGCAGGTCTGTGCCTAAAGTTAATGCATCGAGTTGAAAACTACACGAAAGGGAGCAAGAAAAAAGGGACCGCGTATAACACTGGTGCTGGTGTGAACAACAGCACATACTGCAATTCTATTATTACACAACAAAGGGAAGCCCCGCCAAAGCAGGGCATCAAAAAATTAGTTGAAACTCATAAATGTTCCTCTCCACGGAAATCTTTAGTAAAATACTCTTTTATTGAGATTTTACATTTTTTTTCATTTACACCCATTCGTTTTTTCATTCATTTTACATTTCTTTTAAAGATGACATTCATGCATACAGACATACATTTTGTTTTAAAAGCATTTAAAATACATTTAAAAACACCAAGACAATTGTGCTTTGTACATGGTTAAAACAGACACAGATTAAAATCAACATGAAAAAAACCTGTGCTGTTTTAAAAGTGACTGGAAAAAAAGAACCATCTATAAAAAACCAGTGCTTGTGAGGGCCGGGGAGTGCTCTCTAAAAAAGTGAACATAAACCTAGATCTAAAACAGGGACAGGGGAAAAGGGACAGTGTATAAACAGTGAGTTAAAATTCTAAAATTTTAAAACACTTAAAATGTAACTTTTAATAGTTTACATTAAAAATCTTAAAGATACATAAAACAAAACAAAACAAAATCAAATAAAACATTCAAATTAAATCAAAGGTCCATAAAACTGAAACAAAAAGACTACATAAAACCAGGGCACCGTTGAAAAACGGTCATGCCAGCTAAAAAGGGCGGAATGCTGGCATGACAAAATAAATAAAAGGCTTAGCGGTGCCCCGTAGTCCCGCTCCTAGGAGCTAGCGGTTCCAGTTTTTTCCTTTATTCCATCTTCACGTCCTGAAGTCCGGCGATCCTCCACTCCGCGCAGGCCTTGTCCTTCCCGAGGGTCCGGATGTCCAGAATTACAAAGTCCTTGATAAGAGTTTGTGCCCTTCTGGTCGTGGTGATAGTGTCTAGCTCCTGCTTGTGATAGACACAGACGTTACGGCCTTCCCACAGGATCTGCTTGACAACATTGATGACACGCCAAACGCACTTAGCTGTGCTGGTAGTGATTCCTCCCGCAGGCCCATAGAGCACAGTCTCAGCGGTCATCTTGGCCGTGTCAGCAAACCTGTTTAGGAAGACAGAGACAGAGAGCCAGACACTGCCAGCCACATCACACTCCCAGAAGATATGGGCTGGTGTTTCTCTCTTGCGGCACTTTGCATAGGGGCATGTTTCTACTTGGGCTAGTCCCCTCCTGAACATGAACGCTCGAGTGGGGAGTGCACTGTGGACGGTGTTCCATGCTATATCCTTCTGGACATTACTGAGGCAGCTGTGAGACACATTCTCCCAGATTTTTTGGCTTTGGGTGAGGGAGAAAGTAGCTACTTTTTCAATTTCCTGGGAACCGGCAAGATATTTAGTTACAGCCTTGTATTCCCAGGAGGCCAATTTTGCTTTATCTAAGCCCAATTTATATATAGTGTCCCTTAAGGTTCTATAATACAATGGGGGGTCCCAGGAGTACGGCACGGTGTTATCAATAGTGCAGAGGCCCAAGGCCCTGAGACAGGTGGCAAAATAGAAACGATTCATGTAACATACCTTCCTGTCCAGGGCCTGGATGTTCTTGATAGTTTGCGTGAGCCCCTGCACTCGGGTGAGCTGCACAACGTCCGGGACCCCCTTACCTCCCTTCTTGTCGGCTTTACTCAGGGTGGCTCGCTTTACCCTCTCCATCTTGCTGCCCCAGATAAAGCGGTGGATAATGCGGTCCACCACTTTTTTGGTGGTCCTGTCTGGGGGAAAGATTTTTCCTACATAAGAGAGGATGGGGAACAGTATAGACTTGGTTATTAATACTCTACCCGTCATTGTTAAGGATCTTGTGCTCCATCCGCCAATCTTTTTACGGACCTGGTTAATGGCCGCCGTCCAGCTCTGGGCCCCCGAGCTATTGTTCTCGAAAATGAGGCCCAGAATCTTGATTTTGTCCTTTTTGACAGGGTACATGTCCGACAGTTCCCTATCTACCTGCCAATTTTTAGACACGTAGACTTCGCTCTTGGACTTATTAATCACTGCCCCGGTCGCCGTGCAGTACTTCTCAAGGATATTACTAATCCGAGGTACCGACGATGTGTTGGTGCAAATGAGTGACACATCGTCCATATATGCTGTTGTTTTGACCTGGACCCCGTTGGATCCAGGCAGCTGGAAACCAGTTATATTGGTATCCCTACGAATTGCCTGCAGGAGGGGTTCAATGCACACGACATATAGCAGTGGGGATAGTGGGCAACCCTGTCTGACCCCTGACTGGATAGATATTTTACCAGTCAGGTGCCTGTTCACCAAGACTCGGGTACTAATGTTTGTATATATGGTTTTAACCCACTCCCTAAGTCCAGGAGCGAATTTCATCTGGTCCATCACTTTGTACATATATTCATGGCTTACCCTATCGAACGCCTTCTCCTGGTCAAGGTTGAACAGGCAGAGGGGATGGTTCCGTTCTCTAGAATAAGCCAGAATGTCCCTTGTTAACATTAAAATATCCGTGATGGACCTCCCTGGGACGCCACAAGCCTGGTCGGGGCCAATGACCAAAGGGAGGTGTACTTGTAGCCGGAGCATCAGAGCTTTGGCTAGTATCTTGTAATCCACGCAAAGGAGGCTGATTGGGCGCCAATTCCGTAGATCTTTAACTTCCCCTTTCTTATGAAGGAGAGTAATTACACTCTCCCGCATAGAAGGGCCCAACCGCTTCTCCCTGTAGACCGCTCTGTAGACCTCCGCTAAATGGACTTTTAGCGTGTCCCAAAAAAGATGGTAATACTCACCCGGGATGCCATCTGGACCTGGCGTCTTACCGGTGTTCATGGTCTTAACCGCCTGGGTGAGCTCCTCCAGCGTGAGTTCTGGGTCCTTCTCCTCCTCCTCCTCGTCCCGCACTGAGTCAGGCTCCAACTGGCTCAGGAACCACTCTATCAGGGTGTCATCTGTAGCTTTGATGTTATACAGGTCCCTATAGAAGTTCTCTACCACTTTTTTCACTCCCTCACTATCCTCTACTATCCTCCCCCTGCTGTCGAGCATGGAGGACATCAAGTGCCGCTTCTCCCTCGTTTTCTGGAAGAAGAAGCGAGTACACTTTTCGTCTTCCTCCATTTTTTGCACTTTTGCATTGTGCATGACCTTTCGTTGTTCCTCCCTACAAAGCACTGAAAGATCTAGCTTGGTCTGGGCTATCTCGTCGCTTACAGGGAACCCCCGAAGCTGAAGCAGGCTCAGACGCTGGAGGGCAGCATTCAGGTATTTATATTTGGCCCTCCTTTCTTTTGCTTTCCTCTTGCCTGCTGCTATGAAATAACCCTTAGTTCTCATTTTGACCATCTCCCACCACTCTATAGGGGAGTTGAATAGGTCACGCAAAGTGGTCCACTCAACAAGCCTGCTCTTATAGGCTGCAGCTATGGAGGGGTCATCGAGTAAGGAGGTGTTTAATTTCCAGACCCCTGACCCCATCTGGGAGGTCTGAGGGACCTGCAATGTTACCTGCAGGAGCCTATGGTCAGAGAAGAAGACGGCCTGGGTGTCTACTGCCGTCTTCGTAAGGGAGCTGGTATGCAGGACGAGATCTATGCGGGAGAAGGAGGTCCCAGATGAGCTCACCCAGGTAAAGGGAGGCACCAGGTCCTTACCTGCATCACACAGGGAGAAATCAGATATTACGGAGGACAAAACTCTACTAGAGCGGTCGTTGCGTGGCCTGCTCCGGTCTACGTCCCTCAGAGCACAATTGAAGTCACCTGACACGATGACGGGTACGTTCCCCAGCAGGAGTGGACGCAGCTGTGGAAAAAATTGAACTCTTTCGTTTTGGTTAGTGGGTGCGTAGACATTGACCAGTCTGAGGGGAGTGTTGTTGTATGTCACATCCACGCTCAGAATTCTACCAGGTTCTACCTCCCTGCTGCTGCGGGAGGTAATAAATGGGTTTTTAAACAGGATACCTACTCCGTCGGCTCTGGCTATGTTGGAGCCCGACCAGAAGGAGTCCCCCAGGGTCCAACTCTCCTTCAGGTCCCTATAATCAGGGCTCGACGAAATACCACACTCCTGCAGAAAGATGAGATCTGCTTTCAAGTTAGCTAGATAGTTTAGTACATCAAATCTTTTTTGTGTCTCCCTGATGCTCCTGACATTAACAGACACACATATCAGGGCCATCAGGGTAGCTAACAAGAAAAGGAGTCGCTGCGTCCACCCCATAGCGACTATGATTGGGAGGTCGGGACACTCTTCCTACTCTTAGCTCTACGCTTGCTTCGAGGGGGCTTGGGCTTATTTGCAACTCCCATCACCCCTGAGAAGGTACTCACTGCTGCCTCGTCCAAGAAGGCACCGTCTTTATATGCACAGTACGTGGAGTTGTTGGGGCTATTCAACTCCCCACAAGGTAAGTCTGGTGGAACTTGCTCAGGGCCCCTCGGAACGTGTGGGTCAGCTTTGTCCTGGGGGGGGGTTATGACAGACAGCATTCTTTGGCTGTTACCGTCTGTTGAATTGGAGCTGTTAGCAGACTTCTGGCTTACCGCGTCCAGGGGTATTCCCATGTCCTCCAGTGCTGTATCTAGGAGGACCTCTAGGGGGCCCCTGGTTTTGCCCATACAAGGGAGGGGGTCAAGGATGCTTTGAAGGGAGGCCCTTCGCTTGAAGAGGGTCATTGCTACCGAGGTACTGCTGGTCAGGGAAGGTGTTGACCCCGACCTCTCCCTCGGTGCATTAGTGAACACCTCTTCTGCGAGGTGTGCTAGGGTTTGTGCCAACAACTGGGAAGGCTGGCTGGGGATGCCCTGGCTGGCTGCTACCTGCCCACTAGGCGGCAGTGTAGCCGTCCCACTCGCCTCCGTCTCTGCCTGCGAGGGCAAGACTGGGGACTTTGTGTGGACATTAGCTGGTTTTGGATCTATGGGGGCCACCTGCAACTTGCTGTCTTTGATCCTGATCTTCTTTCTTTTCCCCCCCTCGTCTCTACCCTTTCTTTTCCCCAACCCTCTGCTGGTTCTTCACTCCCTTCCCCTCCTTCTCACTCTCACTTTCACTGTCGCTTTCGCTTTCCTCCCCCACGGACTCAATCCTTATGGCGTCATAACGAGAGCCGAGGGGGAGTGCTGGCGCTGAGAGGGCCCTACTCAGGGGGGGGCCGCTGCTGGGTCCGGGCTCCCTCCCTGCCTCGTGTTCTGCATCAGAGGAGCTACTGGAGGAGCTAGTGGAGTAGCTGTTGTACTCTCTCTCTGGGCTGGGGGAAGGGGTCCTCGTAAAACGGGACATGTCTCGGGGGCGGGGGGGTGAGGGGGGTGCTGGTGATGATGGTGGTGCTGGAGTCTGGGTCTTGGATACTGTTGGTGGTGATGTGGACTGATCTTTGTTACTTGCTCCCTCTTCCTGCTCAGGCCTAGGCTTGTTTGTGTTTGCCTTGCTGGCTCTGGCCATGTTGGCATAGGAAGAGGGGCAGTCCTTAAACAGGTGCCCCTTCTTTCCACACAAATTGCACTGCCTCTCTTCTCTGCAGTGGCTGGTCTCGTGGGGGGCGCCGCAGTTCCTGCACTTGACTACAGTACACGCGGCCGCCAGGTGTCCTAATTCCCCACATTTCCTGCAGAGTTTTGGCATCCCATTATAGAATACCAGCCCTCTGTTGGGCCCTAACACTATGGAGTTTGGAATGTGGCGGACGCCTCCAATGCCCGATGGATCAACATTAAGGCGTACCAGCCACTTTCTGGCTCCTGTCCAAACCCCATCTTCATCTGTAATTTTCCTCCCTTCTGATGACACCCTCCCATAGCGGTTAAGCCATGTTGTAATATCATAGTCGCTAACAGCCTCATTGAAAAATTGGACAGTAACAACTTTCATTTCTCTGTCTGTCAGTGCATCCACACAAAATTCTTTGTATGGAGCGAGATATTTATTCTCCCCCCAAAAGGACCACATTTCTTGTAACTTTTGGGGGTTCCTAAAACTGACCTCAAACACTTCCTTAAGCCCTGGCAATTTCACCAAACAATTCAAGTCAGAAGGGGAAAAACCCATACCCCTCTGAAGAATGGTCCGGCTGAACTCCAGTCTCGTCAGTCCTGGTTCCGTTTCCTCTTGCTGGGTCCTTGTGAAGCGCACCGCATTGTGCCTCCTAGTCTCCTGGGTTGGCCGGAACGCCATCCTTCAGCTGGCTCCTCCGATTGGGGTGGGAGAAGCCTCTGGACGTCCGGGTTGTCTCTCTCTACGGAAAAGAAACAACGTAAGCAGCAAATCTGGGCAGTTGAAGGAACTATTACTTTAGTCCCTGAGGAGATGGTCGCCTCGCAAGAGGGACCCCCTCCCCAGGTGAACGGTGTCCTTCCCTGGCGGAGTAGGGGGCGCTGCTTGGCACCGAGACCACGTAGGAAGAATCGTGGCTGTGACGCCTCCTCGGGGTCCGGGGCCGCCCTCTGCTCCTCCCAGATGGCGCCCTCTTCAATGAATAAATAAATATATAAATGAATAAATGTTGAAATACATAAATCAATCAATAAATAAATACATGTCCATTTAGTTATTCATTTATGCATTTGTTTATTTTTAATTTGGGCATGGAATATCCTCCATAAAGCAGAACTAAAAGGTGAAGCAGAAATGTCGAAAGACAAAAATTAAATGTAAAAAGCAATTGGAAAAAATTCTCAGTTTAAGTGGGCATCTATAATTTAAACAATTGTGCAAGGAACATTTCAGTGCTTTTTCTAAAGACAGAGCTCGGCCGTTGCTTTTTTCGAAATTGCCTGCAATATTTATTAGTAGTAAAGGCGATACAGCGAATGTCACTTTCTCAGCCCTGTCCCTTTTGACAGATGTATGACCCTAAGTCCCGCCCCTTTACACCTTTTGATTGATTTATGACCCAAGCCCCGCACCTATTGATTGATTTATGACCACAAGCTCCGCCCCTTTCCAAGCCGTTGAGTGATTTATGACATTTAAGCCCCGCCCCTTTCCCCATGCCTTTTTGAGTGATTTATGACCCTTATGCCCCGCCCCCTTTTTTCGACATTAACGGGTTATCCATCAAAAATAGCCCACCCCCTAAAAAGGCATCTGTTGTGCCCTAGTTTACAGACTATTACATAGAAAAGAAAAAGAAAAAAGAGAGTGTGTGTGTGTATTTTTCTTTTGACCGTGTTCGAGTCCCTCCGAAACAATAACCTGGGTTATTGACAAACAGAGAGACCCCAAGCATATTAAAGAGTTTCATCATCAGTAAAAAAATATATATTAAAGTATAAAATATATATCAAAATATAAATGTAGCTGGCTCTTTGAGCTAAAATATATTAAAATATAGCTATATAAAATATATATAATGAACATGGTTCTACATAATGGTTGATTTTAACAGTACAACGTACTCTTAAAAATTATTTAAAGTTATTTTTGAATCTAATAAATGTTAGCACAGGTTCGAATTGTAAAGGTTTTAGGGTTGTAGGAGTCCTCCCATAATGCACCTGGGTCTGCATAATGGTTGATATAAATATTACAGAGAACTCTAAAAAAACGATTTATAATCATTTTAGATGTTAATAAATGTTACCACTACATTCTTTGGACTAATAGAAAGAATTGTTTAGCTAAACCGCCCTAAACGATGTCCCATTCATTCTCTATGGTAGTGCTAAACAAACCACTACGGATGTAATACTGCTGCCGTGGCAACATGGCGCTGTTGTGCAGGTCTGTGCCTAAAGTTAATGCATCGAGTTGAAAACTACACGAAAGGGAGCAAGAAAAAAGGGACCGCGTATAACACTGGTGCTGGTGTGAACAACAGCACATACTGCAATTCTATTATTACACAACAAAGGGAAGCCCCGCCAAAGCAGGGCATCAAAAAATTAGTTGAAACTCATAAATGTTCCTCTCCACGGAAATCTTTAGTAAAATACTCTTTTATTGAGATTTTACATTTTTTTTCATTTACACCCATTCGTTTTTTCATTCATTTTACATTTCTTTTAAAGATGACATTCATGCATACAGACATACATTTTGTTTTAAAAGCATTTAAAATACATTTAAAAACACCAAGACAATTGTGCTTTGTACATGGTTAAAACAGACACAGATTAAAATCAACATGAAAAAAACCTGTGCTGTTTTAAAAGTGACTGGAAAAAAAGAACCATCTATAAAAAACCAGTGCTTGTGAGGGCCGGGGAGTGCTCTCTAAAAAAGTGAACATAAACCTAGATCTAAAACAGGGACAGGGGAAAAGGGACAGTGTATAAACAGTGAGTTAAAATTCTAAAATTTTAAAACACTTAAAATGTAACTTTTAATAGTTTACATTAAAAATCTTAAAGATACATAAAACAAAACAAAACAAAATCAAATAAAACATTCAAATTAAATCAAAGGTCCATAAAACTGAAACAAAAAGACTACATAAAACCAGGGCACCGTTGAAAAACGGTCATGCCAGCTAAAAAGGGCGGAATGCTGGCATGACAAAATAAATAAAAGGCTTAGCGGTGCCCCGTAGTCCCGCTCCTAGGAGCTAGCGGTTCCAGTTTTTTCCTTTATTCCATCTTCACGTCCTGAAGTCCGGCGATCCTCCACTCCGCGCAGGCCTTGTCCTTCCCGAGGGTCCGGATGTCCAGAATTACAAAGTCCTTGATAAGAGTTTGTGCCCTTCTGGTCGTGGTGATAGTGTCTAGCTCCTGCTTGTGATAGACACAGACGTTACGGCCTTCCCACAGGATCTGCTTGACAACATTGATGACACGCCAAACGCACTTAGCTGTGCTGGTAGTGATTCCTCCCGCAGGCCCATAGAGCACAGTCTCAGCGGTCATCTTGGCCGTGTCAGCAAACCTGTTTAGGAAGACAGAGACAGAGAGCCAGACACTGCCAGCCACATCACACTCCCAGAAGATATGGGCTGGTGTTTCTCTCTTGCGGCACTTTGCATAGGGGCATGTTTCTACTTGGGCTAGTCCCCTCCTGAACATGAACGCTCGAGTGGGGAGTGCACTGTGGACGGTGTTCCATGCTATATCCTTCTGGACATTACTGAGGCAGCTGTGAGACACATTCTCCCAGATTTTTTGGCTTTGGGTGAGGGAGAAAGTAGCTACTTTTTCAATTTCCTGGGAACCGGCAAGATATTTAGTTACAGCCTTGTATTCCCAGGAGGCCAATTTTGCTTTATCTAAGCCCAATTTATATATAGTGTCCCTTAAGGTTCTATAATACAATGGGGGGTCCCAGGAGTACGGCACGGTGTTATCAATAGTGCAGAGGCCCAAGGCCCTGAGACAGGTGGCAAAATAGAAACGATTCATGTAACATACCTTCCTGTCCAGGGCCTGGATGTTCTTGATAGTTTGCGTGAGCCCCTGCACTCGGGTGAGCTGCACAACGTCCGGGACCCCCCTTACCTCCCTTCTTGTCGGCTTTACTCAGAGTGGCTCGCTTTACCCTCTCCATCTTGCTGCCCCAGATAAAGCGGTGGATAATGCGGTCCACCACTTTTTTGGTGGTCCTGTCTGGGGGAAAGATTTTTCCTACATAAGAGAGGATGGGGAACAGTATAGACTTGGTTATTAATACTCTACCCGTCATTGTTAAGGATCTTGTGCTCCATCCGCCAATCTTTTTACGGACCTGGTTAATGGCCGCCGTCCAGCTCTGGGCCCCCGAGCTATTGTTCTCGAAAATGAGGCCCAGAATCTTGATTTTGTCCTTTTTGACAGGGTACATGTCCGACAGTTCCCTATCTACCTGCCAATTTTTAGACACGTAGACTTCGCTCTTGGACTTATTAATCACTGCCCCGGTCGCCGTGCAGTACTTCTCAAGGATATTACTAATCCGAGGTACCGACGATGTGTTGGTGCAAATGAGTGACACATCGTCCATATATGCTGTTGTTTTGACCTGGACCCCGTTGGATCCAGGCAGCTGGAAACCAGTTATATTGGTATCCCTACGAATTGCCTGCAGGAGGGGTTCAATGCACACGACATATAGCAGTGGGGATAGTGGGCAACCCTGTCTGACCCCTGACTGGATAGATATTTTACCAGTCAGGTGCCTGTTCACCAAGACTCGGGTACTAATGTTTGTATATATGGTTTTAACCCACTCCCTAAGTCCAGGAGCGAATTTCATCTGGTCCATCACTTTGTACATATATTCATGGCTTACCCTATCGAACGCCTTCTCCTGGTCAAGGTTGAACAGGCAGAGGGGATGGTTCCGTTCTCTAGAATAAGCCAGAATGTCCCTTGTTAACATTAAAATATCCGTGATGGACCTCCCTGGGACGCCACAAGCCTGGTCGGGGCCAATGACCAAAGGGAGGTGTACTTGTAGCCGGAGCATCAGAGCTTTGGCTAGTATCTTGTAATCCACGCAAAGGAGGCTGATTGGGCGCCAATTCCGTAGATCTTTAACTTCCCCTTTCTTATGAAGGAGAGTAATTACACTCTCCCGCATAGAAGGGCCCAACCGCTTCTCCCTGTAGACCGCTCTGTAGACCTCCGCTAAATGGACTTTTAGCGTGTCCCAAAAAAGATGGTAATACTCACCCGGGATGCCATCTGGACCTGGCGTCTTACCGGTGTTCATGGTCTTAACCGCCTGGGTGAGCTCCTCCAGCGTGAGTTCTGGGTCCTTCTCCTCCTCCTCCTCGTCCCGCACTGAGTCAGGCTCCAACTGGCTCAGGAACCACTCTATCAGGGTGTCATCTGTAGCTTTGATGTTATACAGGTCCCTATAGAAGTTCTCTACCACTTTTTTCACTCCCTCACTATCCTCTACTATCCTCCCCCTGCTGTCGAGCATGGAGGACATCAAGTGCCGCTTCTCCCTCGTTTTCTGGAAGAAGAAGCGAGTACACTTTTCGTCTTCCTCCATTTTTTGCACTTTTGCATTGTGCATGACCTTTCGTTGTTCCTCCCTACAAAGCACTGAAAGATCTAGCTTGGTCTGGGCTATCTCGTCGCTTACAGGGAACCCCCGAAGCTGAAGCAGGCTCAGACGCTGGAGGGCAGCATTCAGGTATTTATATTTGGCCCTCCTTTCTTTTGCTTTCCTCTTGCCTGCTGCTATGAAATAACCCTTAGTTCTCATTTTGACCATCTCCCACCACTCTATAGGGGAGTTGAATAGGTCACGCAAAGTGGTCCACTCAACAAGCCTGCTCTTATAGGCTGCAGCTATGGAGGGGTCATCGAGTAAGGAGGTGTTTAATTTCCAGACCCCTGACCCCATCTGGGAGGTCTGAGGGACCTGCAATGTTACCTGCAGGAGCCTATGGTCAGAGAAGAAGACGGCCTGGGTGTCTACTGCCGTCTTCGTAAGGGAGCTGGTATGCAGGACGAGATCTATGCGGGGAGAAGGAGGTCCCAGATGAGCTCACCCAGGTAAAGGGAGGCACCAGGTCCTTACCTGCATCACACAGGGAGAAATCAGATATTACGGAGGACAAAACTCTACTAGAGCGGTCGTTGCGTGGCCTGCTCCGGTCTACGTCCCTCAGAGCACAATTGAAGTCACCTGACACGATGACGGGTACGTTCCCCAGCAGGAGTGGACGCAGCTGTGGAAAAAATTGAACTCTTTCGTTTTGGTTAGTGGGTGCGTAGACATTGACCAGTCTGAGGGGGAGTGTTGTTGTATGTCACATCCACGCTCAGAATTCTACCAGGTTCTACCTCCCTGCTGCTGCGGGAGGTAATAAATGGGTTTTTAAACAGGATACCTACTCCGTCGGCTCTGGCTATGTTGGAGCCCGACCAGAAGGAGTCCCCCAGGGTCCAACTCTCCTTCAGGTCCCTATAATCAGGGCTCGACGAAATACCACACTCCTGCAGAAAGATGAGATCTGCTTTCAAGTTAGCTAGATAGTTTAGTACATCAAATCTTTTTTGTGTCTCCCTGATGCTCCTGACATTAACAGACACACATATCAGGGCCATCAGGGTAGCTAACAAGAAAAGGAGTCGCTGCGTCCACCCCATAGCGACTATGATTGGGAGGTCGGGACACTCTTCCTACTCTTAGCTCTACGCTTGCTTCGAGGGGGCTTGGGCTTATTTGCAACTCCCATCACCCCTGAGAAGGTACTCACTGCTGCCTCGTCCAAGAAGGCACCGTCTTTATATGCACAGTACGTGGAGTTGTTGGGGCTATTCAACTCCCCACAAGGTAAGTCTGGTGGAACTTGCTCAGGGCCCCTCGGAACGTGTGGGTCAGCTTTGTCCTGGGGGGGGGTTATGACAGACAGCATTCTTTGGCTGTTACCGTCTGTTTGAATTGGAGCTGTTAGCAGACTTCTGGCTTACCGCGTCCAGGGGTATTCCCATGTCCTCCAGTGCTGTATCTAGGAGGACCTCTAGGGGGCCCCTGGTTTTGCCCATACAAGGGAGGGGGTCAAGGATGCTTTGAAGGGAGGCCCTTCGCTTGAAGAGGGTCATTGCTACCGAGGTACTGCTGGTCAGGGAAGGTGTTGACCCCGACCTCTCCCTCGGTGCATTAGTGAACACCTCTTCTGCGAGGTGTGCTAGGGTTTGTGCCAACAACTGGGAAGGCTGGCTGGGGATGCCCTGGCTGGCTGCTACCTGCCCACTAGGCGGCAGTGTAGCCGTCCCACTCGCCTCCGTCTCTGCCTGCGAGGGCAAGACTGGGGACTTTGTGTGGACATTAGCTGGTTTTGGATCTATGGGGGCCACCTGCAACTTGCTGTCTTTGATCCTGATCTTCTTTCTTTTCCCCCCCTCGTCTCTACCCTTTCTTTTCCCCACCCTCTGCTGGTTCTTCACTCCCTTCCCCTCCTTCTCACTCTCACTTTCACTGTCGCTTTCGCTTTCCTCCCCCACGGACTCAATCCTTATGGCGTCATAACGAGAGCCGAGGGGGAGTGCTGGCGCTGAGAGGGCCCTACTCAGGGGGGGGCCGCTGCTGGGTCCGGGCTCCCTCCCTGCCTCGTGTTCTGCATCAGAGGAGCTACTGGAGGAGCTAGTGGAGTAGCTGTTGTACTCTCTCTCTGGGCTGGGGGAAGGGGTCCTCGTAAAACGGGACATGTCTCGGGGGCGGGGGGGTGAGGGGGGTGCTGGTGATGATGGTGGTGCTGGAGTCTGGGTCTTGGATACTGTTGGTGGTGATGTGGACTGATCTTTGTTACTTGCTCCCTCTTCCTGCTCAGGCCTAGGCTTGTTTGTGTTTGCCTTGCTGGCTCTGGCCATGTTGGCATAGGAAGAGGGGCAGTCCTTAAACAGGTGCCCCTTCTTTCCACACAAATTGCACTGCCTCTCTTCTCTGCAGTGGCTGGTCTCGTGGGGGGCGCCGCAGTTCCTGCACTTGACTACAGTACACGCGGCCGCCAGGTGTCCTAATTCCCCACATTTCCTGCAGAGTTTTGGCATCCCATTATAGAATACCAGCCCTCTGTTGGGCCCTAACACTATGGAGTTTGGAATGTGGCGGACGCCTCCAATGCCCGATGGATCAACATTAAGGCGTACCAGCCACTTTCTGGCTCCTGTCCAAACCCCATCTTCATCTGTAATTTTCCTCCCTTCTGATGACACCCTCCCATAGCGGTTAAGCCATGTTGTAATATCATAGTCGCTAACAGCCTCATTGAATTGGACAGTAACAACTTTCATTTCTCTGTCTGTCAGTGCATCCACACAAAATTCTTTGTATGGAGCGAGATATTTATTCTCCCCCCAAAAGGACCACATTTCTTGTAACTTTTGGGGGTTCCTAAAACTGACCTCAAACACTTCCTTAAGCCCTGGCAATTTCACCAAACAATTCAAGTCAGAAGGGGAAAAACCCATACCCCTCTGAAGAATGGTCCGGCTGAACTCCAGTCTCGTCAGTCCTGGTTCCGTTTCCTCTTGCTGGGTCCTTGTGAAGCGCACCGCATTGTGCCTCCTAGTCTCCTGGGTTGGCCGGAACGCCATCCTTCAGCTGGCTCCTCCGATTGGGGTGGGAGAAGCCTCTGGACGTCCGGGTTGTCTCTCTCTACGGAAAAGAAACAACGTAAGCAGCAAATCTGGGCAGTTGAAGGAACTATTACTTTAGTCCCTGAGGAGATGGTCGCCTCGCAAGAGGGACCCCCTCCCCAGGTGAACGGTGTCCTTCCCTGGCGGAGTAGGGGGCGCTGCTTGGCACCGAGACCACGTAGGAAGAATCGTGGCTGTGACGCCTCCTCGGGGTCCGGGGCCGCCCTCTGCTCCTCCCAGATGGCGCCCTCTTCAATGAATAAATAAATATATAAATGAATAAATGTTGAAATACATAAATCAATCAATAAATAAATACATGTCCATTTAGTTATTCATTTATGCATTTGTTTATTTTTAATTTGGGCATGGAATATCCTCCATAAAGCAGAACTAAAAGGTGAAGCAGAAATGTCGAAAGACAAAAATTAAATGTAAAAAGCAATTGGAAAAAATTCTCAGTTTAAGTGGGCATCTATAATTTAAACAATTGTGCAAGGAACATTTCAGTGCTTTTTCTAAAGACAGAGCTCGGCCGTTGCTTTTTTCGAAATTGCCTGCAATATTTATTAGTAGTAAAGGCGATACAGCGAATGTCACTTTCTCAGCCCTGTCCCTTTTGACAGATGTATGACCCTAAGTCCCGCCCCTTTACACCTTTTGATTGATTTATGACCCAAGCCCCGCACCTATTGATTGATTTATGACCACAAGCTCCGCCCCTTTCCAAGCCGTTGAGTGATTTATGACATTTAAGCCCCGCCCCTTTCCCCATGCCTTTTTGAGTGATTTATGACCCTTATGCCCCGCCCCCTTTTTTCGACATTAACGGGTTATCCATCAAAAATAGCCCACCCCCTAAAAAGGCATCTGTTGTGCCCTAGTTTACAGACTATTACATAGAAAAGAAAAAGAAAAAAGAGAGTGTGTGTGTGTGTGTGTGTGTATTTTTCTTTTGACCGTGTTCGAGTCCCTCCGAAACAATAACCTGGGTTATTGACAAACAGAGAGACCCCAAGCATATTAAAGAGTTTCATCATCAGTAAAAAAATATATATTAAAGTATAAAATATATATCAAAATATAAATGTAGCTGGCTCTTTGAGCTAAAATATATTAAAATATAGCTATATAAAATATATATAATGAACATGGTTCTACATAATGGTTGATTTTAACAGTACAACGTACTCTTAAAAATTATTTAAAGTTATTTTTGAATCTAATAAATGTTAGCACAGGTTCGAATTGTAAAGGTTTTAGGGTTGTAGGAGTCCTCCCATAATGCACCTGGGTCTGCATAATGGTTGATATAAATATTACAGAGAACTCTAAAAAAACGATTTATAATCATTTTAGATGTTAATAAATGTTACCACTACATTCTTTGGACTAATAGAAAGAATTGTTTAGCTAAACCGCCCTAAACGATGTCCCATTCATTCTCTATGGTAGTGCTAAACAAACCACTACGGATGTAATACTGCTGCCGTGGCAACATGGCGCTGTTGTGCAGGTCTGTGCCTAAAGTTAATGCATCGAGTTGAAAACTACACGAAAGGGAGCAAGAAAAAAGGGACCGCGTATAACACTGGTGCTGGTGTGAACAACAGCACATACTGCAATTCTATTATTACACAACAAAGGGAAGCCCCGCCAAAGCAGGGCATCAAAAAATTAGTTGAAACTCATAAATGTTCCTCTCCACGGAAATCTTTAGTAAAAGGCGAAAGATTTATGCGATCTGAAGAGAAACCAGAGTATGCTAACATCACCGTTCAGTAGGCAACCTACTCATATTGTTATTGTAACAAGGGACGGGTAGTTGTTTTAAACGAGCATTTTAAAGTCTAAGTCTTGAGAAAAACAGCCAAAACAGCATACAAGTACTGTATGTTGACATTTAGATTTAAATATGATATTTTAAAAGCATGCATTTCATAAGAGGAAATTAGATTCTACCAAAGTGCATTATGGGTATGCAAATATGATCCAACCCTGCAGCGCGGTTTCCACCCAACAGTATTGCTCAACCCCAAGGTATTCGTTTTCCGTTTATATTTTTTTGTCCCTCTCTATTTTTAGCCGAAGTTTCAAGGATTTCCGCCCCGTACAGAGGATCGCCTTCAAAAAGAAGACGAGCGTTCCCACTCCAGCGCCGTGTTGGTGTCACTTACACTCCCAACTTCTGCTGTCTGAAAGGAAACCCGACTCCACGGAGCCGACTAGACTCAGCAGAAAGACGAACTGAATGTAGAACCACCTTTCAAGGTACGTTTATGCAAATATTCTGTCAAAATTAAAACGCGTTATTTAATAGTACATATACTGAGCATCACAAGAAACTGATCAGTATTATTACACATTTCATTCGAAAAAAAAACCAAACAAAAAACGAGGTATATACATGATGGACATGATGACAAAATGCCTGCTGCTCAGCAACGGTGGCCACACGCTAGTACTAGCCTGTGAATTTCACAGTACCCCCTGTCCCCCCATAACCATATACAGTACAATGTCAATTGTTAATCAGCACATTACAATCTTACTGCACCTGCTGTAAAACAGAATTTGTCATTCTAGTGAATTTTATCTAAAGTTTCTTTCGATGTTCAGTATATATCACGATTCTAAAAGCAGATACAAATAAACCCAATGAGAAGCTAATAACAAATAACGCGATGTAGAGCTTAATGCAGTGTAACCTGTACCTTCGATATTTTAGACTTTTTATTAAACCACTGTTCTATGCTACTGAAATGTCATCAACCACTATTACTATCATAAAGCTCCCAAAATCCTTTTAGATGCTACTCCTAAGTAAATGACTGGAATTTAGTTTGGGATTGTTTTGCAGTTAGTGATCCGTTCAGCTTTGTGTTTTGCTTACAGATGCTATAAAAAAAATAAAACCAATAAAACACCTATGCTGCTTTAGTAGCAGCAAAATACAAGGTTGTGTATAAATGGGTAATTGTATGTAAAAATAATGTGATATCTGTATAATGTGAAACAATGTATAATGTGATATCTTGTAACAATTGTAAGTCGCCCTGGGTAAGGGCGTCTGCTAAGAAATAAATAATAATAATAATAATAATAATAATAATAATAATAATAATAATAATAATAATAAATAATATCAGTGTTTAAGATGTTCGCTAGATTCACATTTATTACATTTGTGTTCTGTTTTATGTCAAGGTTGTGACAGCAGTTGTGAAGGATTCAGAAGACAGTTATTCGAATCTTATCCCAAACTGAGTGAGGGTGGTGGATTTTAACTAATAAAGATTTCAGGATCTACGAGAAGACAGATCTAGGCTGTTATTGTTGCCCTAATGAGGGGTACTCAGCAAAATATTTAAGGGACCCAGAAACCCAAATGGTCTCTGCCATTATCTATGTAAGGCCGCTACAAAGAGGTCTTAATATGGATCAGGTAAGAGCTTATTGTTTTTTTCTTTGATTATTTCTTAGTGCTGGTAAATTCTTATTATTCATCCATCTTCTTTGGTGGGTTTTGAGGGTTCCACATGTTCATTCAGCTGTAGTGTAACATTGCATTTGCAGTGAATGACGTGTCTGCTGCAATTCATTTTGTAGGTTCCTGGGCTGTCCTTATCCACTGGGCCCCTGATGAAGTGCCTCTTTTGTGAGAAAGACTTTTCCTTCTCAGAAATAAAGTCACAGTGACGGCTGTAGCAGCAGGTATAGTGTTTTTGTTAATGTAATTGGTCATTGTTAAATACAGTACATTAACTATTTTGAAAGGTTTATTTGCAGTAAAATGATGAAATATGCGTATAGTGGTTTTCAGGAAATGATTATGTTAATGTAGTCTTACAGAAATAAATGTATTGGTCTCGTTAAATGTTTTAAAAATGAATAAAAGCTGATTGGCTGTGTTTTGATGTAATATAATTTAAGTAGTGGTTATAATCATTGTTTTGCTGCACTTCATGGATACATATGTCAAGTTCTTATTACCTGTTGTCATATACCAAAGGAACTTTTTGATGAAAATTCTCACAGTGATCTGAGAATGTGTTGGTCCTGCATATGCTTGTGAGGCTTTGTCCTTAATTGTCTTTGTTTTGCTGTGTCTTCTTAGTTAATTACTTCATGTGAAACTTATGATTTAAAATGTATTGTCTTCAAGGCCTTCATTTGAGAGCACAGACAGTAGTGTAGTGGAAGGAGTAGGTGAGACTCAGAGTTCAGAGGTGCCCACTGCAACAGTAACTTGTGTGCTGCTGAATTCTGATGAGCTGCTACAGCCTCAGGAGTGTATTCCGGATAGACCAAGTGAAATAATAGACAGCAGTAGGGATGCAGGAGTAGACAGAGCAGTCTTCGTTGACAGCAGAGAGGCTGAGGACGGTTTGTGAATTAAATTATTTGAATTAATTTTATGTGTTGAATGAAATAAGCTCACACCTTTCTGTTTTTCAATGGGTATGTTTTATTTCTTTTCAGAATGGAAAATCATGGCAAATTTGTTCAGGGAGGCTGTATTGAAGCAGCATGAAACTGGTAAACCACTCCATCTAAGAATGGATTTGCGAGACAGCATGGAGAATAGAGAGAGGGACATTTTGTCATTTTATAAAATGTCCATAATAGAATGGGCCTGTCCTTTAAAATGCACACTTGAAGGTATTTGAATGGAATTTTACTCACTCTCTTTATTTTTAAGGTTTTAATCATGGTTTCATATTTTAATGTTCTGAGTTTTCCATAGGCGATGCAGCTGAGGGTGAAGGAGTGAACAGGTTCTTTTTCTCCACAATTATATCAAAGCTTCAGTTTGGTTTTCATCGTAACTTGCTTTCTATAAAACAGGGTTTTTAAATGAGGTTATTTAGAAATGTCAGTTTATATTAATTTGCTCAAGAATATTACAGATCACAATGTATTTGTAATATTTGTCACATGCTTGTGGAAAAAATCTATATACTTTATCGGTCATATTTTTACTTTTTATACATCACCAATCTAACAGAATAAGGATAGACTGTATAGTGGAGGCATCCCATGCGCAATGGTTTTAGTTAATTAACTGGCCAAGGACATCACTGTTCAGGTTATTTATTCTAAGAGTACTACAGAAATCATTGTTTGTTTCCATTATTGTTTAGTCTTGCATCTACACACTGTGCTTTAATGTTTACAATTGTGGAAATAACGCCTAGACAGTATGAACTCAGTTAGCAGTGCTGTGAGTTCAATTTTTTGCAGAATATAAAATGTGATTTGATCCTTATTTATGTTTGATTTCCTCCCTCCTCAGGAATCACTGACAGAACTTTTAATGTTTGAAGGAGAACCTGACCATTTAATTCCCTCCACATCTGAGTTCCTTCTCGAGAGTGACATGTTTCACGTTGCTGGGCGAATGATTGGACATTCTTTCCTGCACGGTGGTCCAAGCTTAGCTGGATTGAGTCCTGCAATTATCCATGTGTTGCTTGGAGGTGCACCAGAAACAGCCAATCTGGAGATTCACGACTGTCCTGATATTGATGTTCGTGAAACTGTCAGATTAGTAAGTAATGTATGCATAATTTCAATGGCTGAAACTTTTATTGTCTGTTCTGTATTCTCTCATTTTCTGTGCCTCTGAAAATTGCTAACAAGCACTCTTTTGAACAGAATTGTCCCAAATTCAAGGTTGTAGGCTGGAGACTGAAATGTACTGAAGTGTAAATCACTGATGTAGAGTGGGATGATCTCCGTTCCATGTGAACAACTAAGAATGGAACGGCAAGAAAATCGGCATTGGCTAATGGACAAACTCCTCCTTCACGCTGTAAGTAGGTTTGTTTCGTGCATATCCATGTTAGGTTTACTCATTGTACTGGTTAGTTTTGTAATTAATTGATAACCTACAGCAGGGGTGGCCAAACCCAGTCATGGAGAGCCCCTATCCAGCAAATGTGTTCAATAAAAGGGAAACTCTTGTGATTGAGGTCTGAAGAGGGAATTTTTAATTGAAACGATCACTAAAGGACTTCATTTAACAAATTCACCTGCTTAATTCGTCACATTGAAATTCTTCCATGTGTTTTAGACATTGATAATGAAAGGTGACCTATAAAATCAGCTGGACTGGATTCCTGAGTGGCGCATTCGGTAAAGGCCTCCACTAGGAGTGCAGGGTGCGCTTTACGACTCTGAGGTTGCTGGTTCAATCCTGTCGTTCTTTTGCCGGCTGGGGATGGGAGTCCACAGGGCTGTTTGACCACCCCTGACCTACAGTTATTATGCATTTTAATTGGGTACATTCTTCAGTTTGCTTATTACTCTGCTATACTCTTCTTATTTGTGGTAGGTTATTGTAAGACCAACTCGACAGGTTAAACAGCTGAGGAAAAGACTGAAAGAGACATTGGTCTGGCCTCTCCTGAAGGAAAGAAGTGATATTATTCCACTGATGTTTCCAAGGGCCTCTGACACACTATACACCTCCCAGGTGTGTTACATTTTATTACATGTTGTTCCCTGATTAAGTTGTGAATGCCTGTGGCAGTGTGTTACTGTTTCAGTGTTTTGATAATGTGATTTAATTGTTATATTTCTAATTCTGAAGTTTATATATTTTTTGGTGTAACTGTGAAGCTCATATACTAGTATGTTTTAGTCTACAATATAAAACCCAGCTTGTATAGAGCTTTGAGATGAAGCTTGTTATTGAGCAATTTCAATATTGGAATTGAACAAAAATGGCCAATAAGGTTCAGCAAGAGATCCCCTGCCGTTCATTCATTTATCTATTCATTCTTTTTTTCCTCAAGATGATCACCTGGCCCACACTGAATGTGGCGGAAGATGATGATGATGACTGTTCTCTTGAGACTAAATGCCGTATCACAGGCTTCTTCAGGACATTCATTGAAACAGTATAATTGAATCTATTAATCATCGCCATGTATAATTTTATTTTAACCACCCAACTCATTCTTACCTTATACGAGAAGGGACAACTTCTTATTCTTCATCACTCAAAACAGCATTTGCCACCACTTCATATGTAATATTCCTATACAAAGAATACATAAGCTAATGTTCACACTGAAAGGGAATGTAATGAATAAGAATAATCTTGTAGACGAATAACATTTTGATGTCACTACTGTGCTAGTATGATTTTATTTTTACGACTCAAAGCACAAATACAGCCTTCATGTCTTTTATATGCAAGTATTATATGTACATAGGTAGATCATACGTAGCACATTATAATCAACAAAAGTAAAAATATTTGTTACTTTTCAAAAAGCTGACTTGACAGTACTCAAGACCCTGTGAAATTTGAAAAGAGGCATTTATTTATTTTTCACTTTTGTAGCATCACCAAGAGCGCTGATTGATCTCCTCAGATTCTGGGTTGGATGGGAGGTCCTCCCGAAGGAGCTGTCTGTTGAGGTCACAGATACCAAACTGCCCAAAGCATCCACCTGCTTCGAAATCATTAAACTACCCAGACACGACTTTCACTACTCATCATTTGAGGAGGATCTTCTTTCCTGTATACATACTGTAGACACCGGCTTTGGACTTGTCTAATTTAGAATTCCGCCATGAGAAATCTGTTTGAACTCCTTCAGGGGCCAATTAAAATATACAACATAATTGATTTGACAACTAGAAATATAAACATGACAAAGTAAAAAAAAAACATCCAGGTTAATGTTCTGCTATATTATTATTATTATTATTATTATTATTATTATTATTATTATTATTATTATTATTATTTATTTATTTATTTATTTATTAACAGATGCCCTTATCCAGGGCGGCTTACAGTCGTAAACAAAAATACATTTCAAGAATCACAGTACAAGTAATAATACATTTATATAAATACTAAATGTACTAAGAAAGAAATTCAAATTAATGACTGGCAATTTTATTAGGCCATTTTATTATTTTGATTACAATAAATAATGCACTGATTCTCAAAACTTTTTTTGGGGGGTGGGGGGGAGGAGAAGACAACGCTTTTTTTTCTTCTAAAATACTTCCTTAAGTTTGTGAAAACATCTGTTAAATATCAACATAAGCACAGATACTATTGTCATTTATTTATTTAAGAAAGTCAGACTCAATGACAAAAAATACAGCTGTCCCAAACAATAAAAAAATCATCAAATTTGGATGTCTGTTTCTTTCTAATTTAATTTTTTTTGCCAATGTTATGTCCTTTTCTCACCCAATTTGTTTTACCTGTCACACTAACAAATTATAGGAACTGCTGAAAAAAGAAACACTAATAATATAAAAATTCTGATTTACCTTATATACCTTGGTGATATTGTGAGGTATTAGTACTTGTCAGGGTTCAGAAGTATCATACTAAGAAAGGTTAACACTGATCAAACTACAAAAATAATGTATTGCTATTGTAGAGGTAGTCATTACACAATGTATTTGGTATTGTAGAGGTAGTCTTTACACAATGTATTGCTATTGTAGAGGTAGTCTTTATACAAATGTGCAGTATATACTCGTTACGAACTATAACCATGAAAATGTATGTGTCACTGTATCATGTTCCTATTTTAGGAATTCCCCAATATTTCTGAGATTATTGTAACAGTGTCTGTGTAAATGCTCAAAGCATGCTGGTCTTCTGGATTTGGCAATGTTGCGATTTCTTGTGCTGTTAACTGACGAGGAAGTTGGATCTCAGGGATGGATACTCCTTCAGTATCATGACCGTGTGGTCCAGCCCAGTCAATCCCATATTCCTCATCAACCGAAAAAACAAATATGCAAACCCACTTTACAAATACTGCATCTTTGCTCTTAAACATTGGAAGACTACTTTATATATATATATATATATATATATATATATATATATATATATATATATATATATATATATATACACAGTGCCTTGCAAAAGTATTCAGAACCCTGACCAATTCTCTCATATTACTGAATTACAAATGGTACTTTGAAATTTTGTTCTGTTTGATATTTTATTTTAAAACACTGAAACTCAAAATCAATTATTGTAAGGTGACATTGGTTTTATGTTGGGAAATATTTTTAAGAAAAATAAAAAACTGAAATATCTTGCTTGCATAAGTATTCAACCCCCACACATTAATATTTGGTAGAGCCACCTTTCGCTGCAATAACAGCTTTAAGTCTTTTGGGGTAAGTATGTACCAGCTTTGCACACAGTGTCGGAGTGATTTTGGCCCATTCTTCTTGGCAGATTTGCTCCAGGTTGTTCAGGTTGGTTGCATTTGTATTACTTTATCTCTAACTTCTGTAGACTGCTCTTTGGTCTTCATTTTCCTTCAGACTCACAGCCTGACCAATGATCCTTCAACAGTGGGGTTTTTATCCAGAAAATGTGACAGCAGCTTTAATGGTTCACAGGTGGAGGCCAATGGTAAGGTAATTGTGTCCTCGTTAGGGCAATTTCTTTCATCGGTGTAAACTGGGAGCTTCCACAGCACAGGGGTTGAATACTTTTTCTGATACAAACCAAGAAGGCGAACAAATGCTGACGAAGACATCAACAGTACATCAATTACGACTATGGACCCAAACACCAACGAAGCCTCTGAACACACCGACACAGACCCAAATACAGTAAAGTATTCTGACAAGATGGAGAAAGACTGAAAATACTTGTAGATAATTAGATACATGAATTACCTATTATGTGTAAAAGCTCACTATACAAATAAAATGTAAATTTGTTTAATTGTTTAAGAAAAATCTGTATTTCAACAAAACACTGACTCATGCACATACGTAATGCAAAATTCAACAGGTTGCAAAGTTTGTCACGACAGCACCACTGGGCCAGAACGAAGCAAAAAAAAGTGACGACTGAAGATAGGTGGAGGACTCGGTGGTTCTTGGAGTCTACCCTCCACCGGGGGATCAGGTGGGCCATTCATTAGTCTGCTATGGAGTAAGTGCAGTTTTCCTGTGAGCACAGAACAGTTATAGTTTAGGCGTTCCTCGTTAGTATAGTGGTCAGTAACTCTCCCTGTCACGTGGAAGACCGTGGTTCAATTCCCTGACGGACAGATTCTTTTTTATTTATTTTAAATTCGATATTCTCCTTAAATATTTTACGCACAAACTGTAGTTGACAGTTATTTACCAGATATGGGGTGGCTTGCATAAAAGTGGATTAGCTATTCGGAGAGTAAAATTGGGTTGCACGAGAGAAAATTAACAGATGAGTTACTACTCTCAGAGTAAAAATTAATCAGAGGAGTAAATTATGCAAATAAAGTGTTCAACATTCCCAACCGGTAGACTTTTTTTTTTAGTGCGGAGGTAAACTTTAGTGAGGAGGTAAGTGTCAGATGTAAGTAAATTGTACTAAACTGTGTTAATCACAATATGTTTGTACTTTAGAAAACTATATAACAATGGCGATATCCGTTGCTTTCCACACCATCGAGCCTTTATCCGCTTTCACTACGCTAGGCCCTTTTCAATCCCCGATATTTTCCTTTGTAGCAGACCCGTTCTGAACGCCTTTTCTCATAGTTTTTGTTTCACCGTGGTATCAAGGTCTTTTTTTATATAACAAACGGCAAGGAATTGTATGAAGGTTAATAAGTAAATGTGAAACAAATGTAAAACTTATTGCAATCATATATTTTAAAGTACTTGCCAAGAATATACTTTCTTTCCCGCCCTTAGTGCCCGAGTCCCGGACAGATATGCGCAAGGCAATAATAATAATTCATAATATCGACACATGTTGTCGCCTACGCAATTTCTAGCATTTATATTTACACTTTGTAAAGAGTACAGTTTTTTTTGTTGTTGTTTTGTTTTGTTTTTTTACATTGAAATCTCAAGTAGTGTTTGTTGACTGTTGGCGATTGTGAGATTATACACGTGATAAAGAGGAAACATCTTAAAAACAACTTTGTAATGCAGGTAACGATAAGAAAACATAAATCCATCTTATTTGCCAAATACAATGTGGATAAATAAATAGAATTACACTAACCATGGCAACCTACCTTAATTTATTTTTTATCTAGATAAGGAAACAGCAACAAAAAGACAAAGGGGGAACAATTACAGTGATTTTGAAAAAAAATCTTGTCGAAATTATCAGGCAGTTTAGGACAGAGAAAAAAGCATGGGTGGAAATAAAGAAACAGTTTAATGTGGAGGAAAGGGTTACAAAAAGGTCGGTAAAACAGCTACAGGGTGCATGGAAAGAATTGAAGAAATAGGCAAAAAAATAAATAGCAAAAGAAAAAAGAGAAAAAAAATAGAACTGGAGGCGGACCTGTAGAAAGACAGACCGACCCCCTGGCACTCCCAATTAAAGAGATTACACCCCAAAACGTTGCCTATATTGAAGAGGTACCAGATAGCGATATGAGGCAGGAAGAAATAACAATAGCATGCTCATCTCCAGAATCGGTGTCAAGTACAGTTGTGTGTGGTTTCTTTATATATATATATATATATATATATATATATATATATATATATATATATATATATATATATATATATATATATAGTTCAAGACCAATTAAATGTTTAGAATCCAGGTACTACAGCAGGCACTGACACCACTGAAAACTGCACACAGCCCACAGCGCTGCAAAAAGAGAACAGATAGGAGCATTAAAGTGCTTTATTTCTACGTGTTACATCTTCTCCACCAGTCCCTGGATTGTATATTTTGCAAAACGATATAGTTGATGAAATTGTTCTTCACTGTACATGTCAAGAGGATTAGTCCCATCTCTAAACACTCTTGTTTCCAGGTCTTGTTTTCTCTTCAAAATCAAATATTTGTTTGAAATCCAATAAATACTCATCCATATTCCAAATGCTAAATGAAAGAAAGGAGCCCCCTCCTCTACTAAACCAGCCTCTACCCAGGTTTAACTTCCTCTCTTATTTACTTCTTTAGTAAGCTTACTCAGCTGTGGTGAAAGCAGACTAAGCTTACTCTGCTGTTTACTGTTTACTCTGAGAGTAGCTACTCTCCACTTTTATGCAAGCCACCCATGGTGTATACTTGCTTTTTATCTATTCCTATATACGTAATCCTTACCCGCTGTACCATATTTACAGTATTATTTGTTGTACTTGACTATGTATTATTTTACCTGTGCTTTTGCATTTCTATAAACGATTTCTTGCTAAAACAGTTTGTGTAAGAATACTCTTGTCCTCATTGAAAAAAGTGTTTCATTATAAAAAAAAATACAAACAATAAAAAGGGCTCGTCCAGGATTTGGTCCCCGGACCTCTCGCACACTAAGCGAGAATCATACAGCTAGACCAACAAGCCACCATAATGGTTCCTGCCTGCACTGCAAACTCAATCGGTACATTGTCAATACATGGACTAGCCAATGGTGTAAATGATACCGCCCATTCGCTTTGATTGACACGCGTGTCTTTGCATAACGAAATGTAAAAAGCAGTCGAAAAGGAAATGCAGTGGCGGAAATGTAAAAGCGAAAGCGCATAGTGAAATGCAAGTAGCAGAAAAGGAACTGTCGTAGCAGAAATGTACATGTAAAAAGCAAAGTGGCAAAAGTGAAATAAGTCAATGAATAAATAAATATATAAATGAATAAATGTTGAAATACATCAATCAATCAATCAATAAATACATGTCCATTTAGTTATTCATTTATGCATTTGTTTATTTTTAATTTGGGCATGGAATATCCTCCATAAAGCAGAACTAAAAGGTGAAGCAGAAATGTCGAAAGACAAAAATTAAATGTAAAAAGCAATTGGGAAAAATTCTCAGTTAAGTGGGCATCTATAATTTAAACAATTGTGCAAGGAACATTTCAGTGCTTTTTCTAAAGACAGAGCTCGGCCGTTGCTTTTTTCGAAATTGCCTGCAATATTTATTAGTAGTAAAGGCGATACAGCGAATGTGACTTTCTCAGCCCCGTCCCTTTTGATAGATGTATGACCCTAAGTCCCGCCCCTTTACACCTTTAGATTGATTTATGACCCAAGCCCCGCACCTATTGAATGATTTATGACATTTAAGCCCCGCCCCTTTCCCCACGCCTTTTTGAGTGATTTATGACCCTTATGTCCCGCCCCCTTTTACGGGATATCCGTCAAAAATAGCCCACCCCCTAAAAAGGCATCTGTTGTGCCCTAGTTTACAGACTATTACATAGAAAAGAAAAAGAAAAAAGAGAGTGTGTGTGTGTGTGTGTATTTTTCTTTTGACCGTGTTCGAGTCCCTCCGAAACAATAACCTGGGTTATTGACAAACAGAGAGACCCTAAGCATATTAAAGAGTTTCATCATCAGTAAAAAAATATATATTAAAGTATAAAATATATATCAAAATATAAATGTAGCTGGCTCTTTGAGCTAAAATATATTAAAATATAGCTATATAAAATATATATAATGAACATGGTTCTACATAATGGTTGATTTTAACAGTACAACGTACTCTTACAAATTATTTAAAGTTATTTTTGAATCTAATAAATGTTAGCACAGGTTCGAATTGTAAAGGTTTTAGGGTTGTATGAGTCCTCCCATAATGCACCTGGGTCTGCATAATGGCTGATATAAATATTACAGAGAACTCTAAAAAAACGATTTATAATCATTTTAGATGTTAAGAAATGTTACCACTACATTCTTTGGACTAATATAAAGAATTGTTTAGCTAAACCGCCCTAAACGATGTCCCATTCATTCTCTATGGTAGTGCTAAACAAACCACTACGGATGTAATACTGCTGCCGTGGCAACATGGCGCTGTTGTGCAGGTCTGTGCCTAAAGTTAATGCATCGAGTTGAAAACTACACGAAAGGGAGCAAGAAAAAAGGGACCGCGTATAACACTGGTGCTAGTGTGAACAACAGCACATACTGCAATTCTATTATTACACAACAAAGGGAAGCCCCGCCAAAGCAGGGCATCAAAAAATCAGTTGAAACTCATAAATGTTCCTCTCCACGGAAATCTTTAGTAAAATACTCTTTTATTGAGATTTTACATTTTTTTTTTTTTTTTTTTACATTTACACCCATTCGTTTTTTTCATTCATTTTACATTTCTTTTAAAGATGACATTCATGCATACAGACATACATTTTGTTTTAAAAGCATTTAAAACACATTTAAAAACACCAAGACAATTGTGCTTATACATGGTTAAAACAGACACAGATTAAAATCAACATGAAAAAAACCTGTGCTGCTTTAAAAGTGACTGGAAAAAAAGAACCATCTATAAAAAACCAGTGCTTGTGAGGGCCGGGGAGTGCTCTCTAAAAAGGTTCAAAAGTGAACATAAAACTATAGATCTAAAACAGGGACAGGGGAAAAGGGAAAGTGTATAAAACAGTGAGTTAAAATTCTAAAATTTTAAAACACTTAAAATGTAACTTTTAATAGTTGACATTAAAAATCTTTTAGATACATAAAACAAAACAAAACAAAATCAAATAAAACATTCAAAATAAATCAAATCAAAATCCATAAAACTGAAACAAAAAGACTACATAAAACCAGGGCACCGTTCAAAAACAAAATAAATAAAAGGCTTAGCGGTGCCCCGTAGTCCCGCTCCTAGGAGCTAGCGGTTCCAGTTTTTTCCTTCATTCCATCTTCACGTCCTGAAGTCCGGCGATCCTCCACTCCGCGCAGGCCTTGTCCTTCCTGAGGGTCCGGATGTCCAGAATTACAAAGTCCTTGATAAGAGTTTGTGCCCTTCTGGTCGTGGTGATAGTGTCTAGCTCCTGCTTGTGATAGACACAGACGTTACGGCCTTCCCACAGGATCTGCTTGACAACATTGATGACACGCCAAACGCACTTAGCTGTGCTGGTAGTGACTCCTCCCGCAGGCCCATAGAGCACAGTCTCAGCGGTCATCTTGGCCGTGTCAGCAAACCTGTTTAGGAAGACAGAGACAGAGAGCCAGACACTGCCAGCCACATCACACTCCCAGAAGATATGGGCTGGTGTTTCTCTCTTGCGGCACTTTGCATAGGGGCATGTTTCTACTTGGGCTAGTCCCCTCCTGAACATGAACGCTCGAGTGGGGAGTGCACTGTGGACGGTGTTCCATGCTATATCCTTCTGGACATTACTGAGGCAGCTGTGAGACACATTCTCCCAGATTTTTTGGCTTTGGGTGAGGGAGAAAGTAGCTACTTTTTCAATTTCCTGGGAACCGGCAAGATATTTAGTTACAGCCTTGTATTCCCAGGAGGCCAATTTTGCTTTATCTAAGCCCAATTTATATATAGTGTCCCTTAAGGTTCTATAATACAATGGGGGGTCCCAGGAGTACGGCACAGTGTTATCAATAGTGCAGAGGCCCAAGGCCCTGAGACAGGTGGCAAAATAGAAACGATTCATGTAACATACCTTCCTGTCCAGGGCCTGGATGTTCTTGATAGTTTGCGTGAGCCCCTGCACTCGGGTGAGCTGCACAACGTCCGGGACCCCCTTACCTCCCTTCTTGTCGGCTTTACTCAGGGTGGCTCGCTTTACCCTCTCCATCTTGCTGCCCCAGATAAAGCGGTGGATAATGCGGTCCACCACTTTTTTGGTGGTCCTGTCTGGGTGAAAGATTTTTCCTACATAAGAGAGGATGGGGAACAGTATAGACTTGGTTATTAATACTCTACCCGTCATTGTTAAGGATCTTGTGCTCCATCCGCCAATCTTTTTACGGACCTGGTTAATGGCCGCCGTCCAGCTCTGGGCCCCCGAGCTATTGTTCTCGAAAATGAGGCCCAGAATCTTGATTTTGTCCTTTTTGACAGGGTACATGTCCGACAGTTCCCTATCTACCTGCCAATTTTTAGACACGTAGACTTCGCTCTTGGACTTATTAATCACTGCCCCGGTCGCCGTGCAGTACTTCTCAAGGATATTACTAATCCGAGGTACCGACTATGTGTTGGTGCAAATGAGTGACTGTGGCAAAGTGCCCCCCCTGTGTGTGTTATATGTTACGTGTTGTGTGTAAATGTTGGTGTATAGGCATTGGTACACGGGATATAAGCGGTCTGTGTTTCACGTGTGTGTAAATTGTATATTTGTATTTAGGCACGGGGATGGCACATCACATCACGTGCAAGTAAAAACTAATATGTGAGCACGGGGAATTGCACTTTAATTAATTCACGTGCAGTTGTACCGAGATTCCAATTGAATGATTGACTAGCAATCGAATCTCGTTACAACTGCATAAAAGCTGCATGTTTTCACTCACTGGGGGTTGGTGTTCGGTGAGTGGAGAACGGGTTAGGAGACGGAGGGTATTGTAAAAGTAATAATAGTAAAAGAAGCTCACCGTGTTTGTCTGTGTAGTTCGTTTTGTTTGTCTGTTTATTTTGGCTCAAGTGCCGTGTCCTGTTTTGTGTTCTGTTTGTTAAACCTTTTTATTTATTTGTTATTAAACGCTGAGTGCAACCATCGCACTCAGTTTCTCTCATCATCACCGTCTGTCTGTGTGTTTCTCTCTCTGGTCTGAGTTCCTCCCTACAGCCGTCTTTGTGACACGTGGTGTCAGAACCGGGACAACAGCGCCTCCAGGGCTCAGGCCAGAGCGGGAACCGCAGTTTTTTTTGGGTGGAAAAAAACAAAAAAAAACAAAAAAAACAAAAAAAAACAAAGGAGAAGAAATGGGGAGAAGAGGCTGGAGAAGAGCACAGGAGGGCAAAGGGAGAAAGGTGGAAGCAGGGCTGTGGTGTTTCGACTGTGGCCAAACTAGCCACACCACCATACCCTGCTCCGTCCACCGGACCCTACAGGCAATGGCCCAAAGACTGGGATGGGGGGAGTGGTGCCCTGGCTGTGGGGCATATGGGCACACGTTGGCCCTATGCCCCATGCAGGATGAAGAAGAGGAGCCCTTGCTGCCACGTCCACAGCCCGAGTGGGAGGAGCCCGAACGTCCACAGCCCGAGTGGGAGGAGCCCGAACGTCCACAGCCCGAGTGGGAGGAGCCCGAACGTCCACAGCCCGAGTGGGAGGAGCCCGAGCGTCCACGGCCCGAGAGGGAGGAGTCGGTGCGTCCACGGCCCGAGAGGGAGGAGTCGGTGCGTCCACGGCCCGAGAGGGAGGAGTCGGTGCGTCCACGGCCCGAGAGGGAGGAGTCGTGCGTCCACGGCCCGAGAGGGAGGAGTCGGTGCGTCCACGGCCCGAGAGGGAGGAGTCGGTGCGCCCACGGCCCGGAGGGGAGGAGCCGGTGCGTCCTGTGTCCGGAGGGGAGGAGCTGAAGGCCCAAACCCCTATTTTTTTTTGGGAGGGACGAGGGCGTGAAGCTCAGGCTCCACAGCAGCCGCTGTTTTTGCTGCTGAAGGGAGCCCAGCGGAGACGCCCGCCACCAGCCCTACCCCCGCTGTCGGAGGAGCCGGCAGCGCCACCACCACCACCCGAGGGAGAGGAGCAGGAGCTGCCTCTGCCTCCACCACCTGAGGGAGAGGAGCAGGAGCTGCCTCTGCCTCCACCACCTGAGGGAGAGGAGCAGGAGCTGCCTCTGCCTCCACCACCACCCGAGGGAGAGGAGCAGGAGCTGCCTCTGCCTCCACCACCACCCGAGGGAGAGGAGCAGGAGCTGCCTCTGCCTCCACCACCACCCGAGGGAGAGGAGCAGGAGCTGCCTCTGCCTCCACCACCCGAGGGAGAGGAGCAGGAGCTGCCTCTGCCTCCACCACCCGAGGGAGAGGAGCAGGAGCTGCCTCTGCCTCCACCACCACCCGAGGGAGAGGAGCAGGAGCTGCCTCTGCCTCCACCACCACCCGAGGGAGAGGAGCAGGAGCTGCCTCTGCCTCCACCACCACCACCCGAGGGAGAGGAGCAGGAGCTGCCTCTGCCTCCACCACCCGAGGGAGAGGAGCAGGAGCTGCCTCTGCCTCCACCACCACCCGAGGGAGAGGAGCAGGAGCTGCCTCTGCCTCCACCACCACCCGAGGGAGAGGAGCAGGAGCTGCCTCTGCCTCCACCACCACCCGAGGGAGAGGAGCAGGAGCTGCCTCTGCCTCCACCACCCGAGGGAGAGGAGCAGGAGCTGCCTCTGCCTCCACCACCCGAGGGAGAGGAGCAGGAGCTGCCTCTGCCTCCACCACCACCCGAGGGAGAGGAGCAGGAGCTGCCTCTGCCTCCACCACCACCCGAGGGAGAGGAGCAGGAGCTGCCTCTGCCTCCACCACCACCACCCGAGGGAGAGGAGCAGGAGCTGCCTCTGCCTCCACCACCCGAGGGAGAGGAGCAGGAGCTGCCTCTGCCTCCACCACCACCACCACCCGAGGGAGAGGAGCAGGAGCTGCCTCTGCCTCCACCTCCTGAGGGTCCGCTGCTGCTGCCGTCGCCTGAGGTCATCGAGGGTCCTGCTTCGCCTGGGGTCGCCGGGGCCTCTGCTTTGCCTCGGGTCGCTACACTGTGGCCGGAGCTCCATGAAGGGGAGCTGCCGGCCATAAAGAAAGAGGGGGAGGTCAGGAGACCAGCTCCCCCAGCTGCACTTTCGCGGCAGCAGATAGTGTGGCTGAAGCCCCGGAAGAGGGAGCTGCCAGCCACGAAGAATTGGGGGGTGCCAGACATTCCACCATGGCCACCCCCAGAAACAACTTGCTTCCCCCTCTTCCGGGACTTTGGGACTGAGGGGGGAGGTGGCCATTGAGGCCATGTGTGCGTTGCACAAGGGGGGGTATATGTGGCAAAGTGCCCCCCCTGTGTGTGTTATGTTACGTGTTGTGTGTAAATGTTGGTGTATAGGCATTGGTACACGGGATATAAGCGGTCTGTGTTTCACGTGTGTGTAAATTGTATATTTGTATTTAGGCACGGGGATGGCACATCACATCACGTGCAAGTAAAAACTAATATGTGAGCACGGGGAATTGCACTTTAATTAATTCACGTGCAGTTGTACCGAGATTCCAATTGAATGATTGACTAGCAATCGAATCTCGGTACAACTGCATAAAAGCTGCATGTTTTCACTCACTGGGGGTTGGTGTTCGGTGAGTGGAGAACGGGTTAGGAGACGGAGGGTATTGTAAAAGTAATAATAGTAAAATAAGCTCACCGTGTTTGTCTGTGTAGTTCGTTTTGTTTGTCTGTTTATTTTGGCTCAAGTGCCGTGTCCTGTTTTGTGTTCTGTTTGTTAAACCTTTTTATTTATTTGTTATTAAACGCTGAGTGCAACCATCGCACTCAGTTTCTCTCATCATCACCGTCTGTCTGTGTGTTTCTCTCTCTGGTCTGAGTTCCTCCCTGCAGCCGTCTTTGTGACAGTGACACATCGTCCATATATGCTGTTGTTTTGACCTGGACCCCGTTGGATCCAGGCAGCTGGAAACCAGTTATATTGGTATCCCTACGAATTGCCTGCAGGAGGGGTTCAATGCACACGACATATAGCAGTGGAGATAGTGGGCAACCCTGTCTGACCCCTGACTGGATAGATATTTTACCAGTCAGGTGCCTGTTCACCAAGACTCGGGTACTAATATTTGTATAGATGGTTTTAACCCACCCCCTAAGTCCAGGAGCGAATTTCATCTGGTCCATCACTTTGTACATATATTCATGGCTTACCCTATCGAACGCCTTCTCCTGGTCAAGGTTGAACAGGCAGAGGGGATGGTTCCGTTCTCTAGAATAAGCCAGAATGTCCCTTGTTAACATTAAAATATCCGTGATGGACCTCCCTGGGACGCCACAAGCCTGGTCGGGGCCAATGACCAAAGGGAGGTGTACTTGTAGCCGGAGCATCAGAGCTTTGGCTAGTATCTTGTAATCCACGCAAAGGAGGCTGATTGGGCGCCAATTCCGTAGATCTTTAACTTCCCCTTTCTTATGAAGGAGAGTAATTACACTCTCCCGCATAGAAGGGCCCAACCGCTTCTCCCTGTAGACCGCTCTGTAGACCTCCGCTAAATGGACTTTTAGCGTGTCCCAAAAAAGATGGTAATACTCACCCGGGATGCCATCTGGACCTGGCGTCTTACCGGTGTTCATGGTCTTAACCGCCTGGGTGAGCTCCTCCAGCGTGAGTTCTGGGTCCTTCTCCTCCTCCTCGTCGTCCCGCACTGAGTCAGGCTCCAACTGGCTCAGGAACCACTCTATCAGGGTGTCATCTGTAGCTTTGATGTTATACAGGTCCCTATAGAAGTTCTCTACCACTTTTTTCACTCCCTCACTATCCTCTACTATCCTCCCCCTGCTGTCGAGCATGGAGGACATCAAGTGCCGCTTCTCCCTCGTTTTCTGGAAGAAGAAGCGAGTACACTTTTCGTCTTCCTCCATTTTTTGCACTTTTGCATTGTGCATGACCTTTCGTTGTTCCTCCCTACAAAGCACTGAAAGATCTAGCTTGGTCTGGGCTATCTCGTCGCTTACAGGGAACCCCCGAAGCTGAAGCAGGCTCAGACGCTGGAGGGCAGCATTCAGGTGTTTATATTTGGCCCTCCTTTCTTTTGCTTTCCTCTTGCCTGCTGCTATGAAATAACCCTTAGTTCTGATTTTGACCATCTCCCACCACTCTATAGGGGAGTTGAATAGGTCACGCAAAGTGGTCCACTCAACAAGCCTGCTCTTATAGGCTGCAGCTATGGAGGGGTCATCGAGTAAGGAGGTGTTTAATTTCCAGACCCCTGACCCCATCTGGGAGGTCTGAGGGACCTGCAATGTTACCTGCAGGAGCCTATGGTCAGAGAAGAAGACGGCCTGGGTGTCTACTGCCGTCTTCGTAAGGGAGCTGGTATGCAGGACGAGATCTATACGGGAGAAGGAGGTCCCAGATGAGCTCACCCAGGTAAAGGGAGGCACCAGGTCCTTACCTGCATCACACAGGGAGAAATCAGATATTACAGAGGACAAAACTCTACTAGAGCGGTCGTTGCGTGGCCTGCTCCGGTCTACGTCCCTCAGAGCACAATTGAAGTCACCTGACACGATGACGGGTACGTTCCCCAGCAGGAGTGGACGCAGCTGTGGAAAAAATTGAACTCTTTCGTTTTGGTTAGTGGGTGCGTAGACATTGACCAGTCTGAGGGGAGTGTTGTTGTATGTCACATCCACGCTCAGAATTCTACCAGGTTCTACCTCCCTGCTGCTGCGGGAGGTAATAAATGGGTTTTTAAACAGGATACCTACTCCGTCGGCTCTGGCTATGTTGGAGCCCGACCAGAAGGAGTCCCCCAGGGTCCAACTCTCCTTCAGGTCCCTATAATCAGGGCTCGACGAAATACCACACTCCTGCAGAAAGATGAGATCTGCTTTCAAGTTAGCTAGATAGTTTAGTACATCAAATCTTTTTTGTGTCTCCCTGATGCTCCTGACATTAACAGACACACATATCAGGGCCATCAGGGTAGCTAACAAGAAAAGGAGTCGCTGCGTCCACCCCATAGCGACTATGATTGGGAGGTCGGGACACTCTTCCTACTCTTAGCTCTACGCTTGCTTCGAGGGGGCTTGGGCTTATTTGCAACTCCCATCACCCCTGAGAAGGTACTCACTGCTGCCTCGTCCAAGAAGGCACCGTCTTTATATGCACAGTACGTGGAGTTGTTTGGGCTATTCAACTCCCCACAAGGTAAGTCTGGTGGAACTTGCTCAGGGCCCCTCGGAACGTGTGGGTCAGCTTTGTCCTGGGGGGGGGTTATGACAGACAGCATTCTTTGGCTGTTACCGTCTGCTGAATTGGAGCTGTAAGCAGACTTCTGGCTTACCGCGTCCAGGGGTATTCCCATGTCCTCCAGTGCTGTATCTAGGAGGACCTCTAGGGGGCCCCTGGTTTTGCCCATACAAGGGAGGGGGTCAAGGATGCTTTGAAGGGAGGCCCTTCGCTTGAAGAGGGTCATTGCTACCGAGGTACTGCTGGTCAGGGAAGGTGTTGACCCCGACCTCTCCCTCGGTGCATTAGTGAACACCTCTTCTGCGAGGTGTGCTAGGGTTTGTGCCAACGACTGGGAAGGCTGGCTGGGGATGCCCTGGCTGGCTGCTACCTGCCCACTAGGCGGCAGTGTAGCCGTCCCACTCGCCTCCGTCTCTGCCTGCGAGGGCAAGACTGGGGACTTTGTGTGGACATTATCTGGTTTTGGATCTATGGGGGCCACCTGCAACTTGCTGTCTTTGATCTTGGTCTTCTTTCTTTTCCCCCCCTCGTCTCTACCCTTTCTTTTCCCCAACCCTCTGCTGGTTCTTCACTCCCTTCCCCTCCTTCTCACTCTCACTTTCACTGTCGCTTTCGCTTTCCTCCCCCACGGACTCAATCCTTATGGCGTCATAACGAGAGCCGAGGGGGAGTGCTGGCGCTGAGAGGGCCCTACTCAGGGGGGGGGCGCTGCTGGGTCCGGGCTCCCTCCCTGCCTCGTGTTCTGTATCAGAGGAGCTACTGGAGGAGCTAGTGGAGTAGCTGTTGTACTCTCTCTCTGGGCTGGGGGAAGGGGTCCTCGTAAAACGGGACATGTCTCGGGGGCGGGGGGGTGAGGGGGGTGCTGGTGATGATGGTGGTGCTGGAGTCTGGGTTTTGGATACTGTTGGTGGTGATGTGGACTGGTCTTTGTTACTTGCTCCCTCTTCCTGCTCAGGCCTAGGCTTGTTCGTATTTGCCTTGCTGGCTCTGGCCATGTTGGCATAGGAAGAGGGGCAGTCCTTAAACAGGTGCCTCTTCTTTCCACACAAATTGCACTGCCTCTCTTCTCTGCAGTGGCTGGTCTCGTGGGGGGCGCCGCAGTTCCTGCACTTGACTACAGTACATGCGGCCGCCATGTGTCCTAATTCCCCACATTTCCTGCAGAGTTTTGGCATCCCATTATAGAATACCAGCCCTCTGTTGGGCCCTAACACTATGGAGTTTGGAATGTGGCGGACGCCTCCAATGCCCGATGGATCAACATTAAGGCGTACCAGCCACTTTCTGGCTCCTGTCCAAACCCCATCTTCGTCTGTAATTTTCCTCCCTTCTGATGACACCCTCCCATAGCGGTTAAGCCATGTTGTAATATCATAGTCGCTAACAGCCTCATTGAAAAATTGGACAGTAACAACTTTCATTTCTCTGTCTGTCAGTGCATCCACACAAAATTCTTTGTATGGAGCGAGATATTTATTCTACCCCAAAAGGACCACATTTCTTGTAACTTTTGGGGGTTCCTAAAACTGACCTCAAACACTTCCTTAAGCCCTGGCAATTTCACCAAACAATTCAAGTCAGAAGGGGAAAAACCCATACCCCTCTGAAGAATGGTCCGGCTGAACTACAGTCTCGTCAGTCCTGGTTCCGTTTCATCTTGCTTGTTTCTTGTGAAGCGCACCGCATTGTGCCTCCTGGTCTCCTGGGTTGGCCGGAACGCCATCCTTCAGCTGGCTCCTCCGATTGGGGTGGGAGAAGCCTCTGGACGTCCGGGTTGTCTCTCTCTACGGAAAAGAAACAACGTAAGCAGCAAATCTGGGCAGTTGAAGGAACTATTACTTTAGTCCCTGAGGAGATGGTCGCCTCGCAAGAGGGACCCCCTCCCCAGGTGAACGGGTTAAGTGGGCATCTATAATTTAAACAATTGTGCAAGGAACATTTCAGTGCTTTTTCTAAAGACAGAGCTCGGCCGTTGCTTTTTTCGAAATTGCCTGCAATATTTATTAGTAGTAAAGGCGATACAGCGAATGTCACTTTCTCAGCCCTGTCCCTTTTGACAGATGTATGACCCTAAGTCCCGCCCCTTTACACCTTTTGATTGATTTATGACCCAAGCCCCGCACCTATTGATTGATTTATGACCACAAGCTCCGCCCCTTTCCAAGCCGTTGAGTGATTTATGACATTTAAGCCCCGCCCCTTTCCCATGCCTTTTTGAGTGATTTATGACCCTTATGCCCCGCCCCCTTTTTCGACATTAACGGGTTATCCATCAAAAATAGCCCACCCCCTAAAAAGGCATCTGTTGTGCCCTAGTTTACAGACTATTACATAGAAAAGAAAAAGAAAAAAGAGAGTGTGTGTGTGTGTGTGTGTGTATTTTTCTTTTGACCGTGTTCGAGTCCCTCCGAAACAATAACCTGGGTTATTGACAAACAGAGAGACCCCAAGCATATTAAAGAGTTTCATCATCAGTAAAAAAATATATATTAAAGTATAAAATATATATCAAAATATAAATGTAGCTGGCTCTTTGAGCTAAAATATATTAAAATATAGCTATATAAAATATATATAATGAACATGGTTCTACATAATGGTTGATTTTAACAGTACAACGTACTCTTAAAAATTATTTAAAGTTATTTTTGAATCTAATAAATGTTAGCACAGGTTCGAATTGTAAAGGTTTTAGGGTTGTAGGAGTCCTCCCATAATGCACCTGGGTCTGCATAATGGTTGATATAAATATTACAGAGAACTCTAAAAAAACGATTTATAATCATTTTAGATGTTAATAAATGTTACCACTACATTCTTTGGACTAATAGAAAGAATTGTTTAGCTAAACCGCCCTAAACGATGTCCCATTCATTCTCTATGGTAGTGCTAAACAAACCACTACGGATGTAATACTGCTGCCGTGGCAACATGGCGCTGTTGTGCAGGTCTGTGCCTAAAGTTAATGCATCGAGTTGAAAACTACACGAAAGGGAGCAAGAAAAAAGGGACCGCGTATAACACTGGTGCTGGTGTGAACAACAGCACATACTGCAATTCTATTATTACACAACAAAGGGAAGCCCCGCCAAAGCAGGGCATCAAAAAATTAGTTGAAACTCATAAATGTTCCTCTCCACGGAAATCTTTAGTAAAATACTCTTTTATTGAGATTTTACATTTTTTTTTTTTTTACATTTACACCCATTCGTTTTTTCATTCATTTTACATTTCTTTTAAAGATGACATTCATGCATACAGACATACATTTTGTTTTAAAAGCATTTAAAATACATTTAAAAACACCAAGACAATTGTGCTTTGTACATGGTTAAAACAGACACAGATTAAAATCGACATGACAAAAACCTGTGCTGCTTTAAAAGTGACTGGAAAAAAAGAACCATCTATAAAAAACCAGTGCTTGTGAGGGCCGGGGAGTGCTCTCTAAAAAGGTTCAAAAGTGAACATAAAACTATATTACTAAAACAGGGACAGGGGAAAAGGGACAGTGTGTGAAACAGTGAGTTAAAATTCTAAAATTTTAAAACACTTAAAATGTAACTTTTAATAGTTAACATTAAAAATCTTTTAGATACATAAAACAAAACAAAACAAAATCAAATAAAACATTCAAAATAAATCAAATCAAAATCCATAAAACTGAAACAAAAAGACTACATAAAACCAGGGCACCGTTCTAAAACGGTCATGCCAGCTAAAAAGGGCGGAATGCTGGCATGACAAAATAAATAAAAGGCTTAGCGGTGCCCCGTAGTCCCGCTCCTAGGAGCTAGCGGTTCCAGTTTTTTCCTTTATTCCATCTTCACGTCCTGAAGTCCGGCGATCCTCCACTCCGCGCTGGCCTTGTCCTTCCTGAGGGTCCGGATGTCCAGAATTACAAAGTCCTTGATAAGAGTTTGTGCCCTTCTGGTCGTGGTGATAGTGTCTAGCTCCTGCTTGTGATAGACACAGACGTTACGGCCTTCCCACAGGATCTGCTTGACAACATTGATGACACGCCAAACGCACTTAGCTGTGCTGGTAGTGATTCCTCCCGCAGGCCCATAGAGCACAGTCTCAGCGGTCATCTTGGCCATGTCAGCAAACCTGTTTAGGAAGACAGAGACAGAGAGCCAGACACTGCCAGCCACATCACACTCCCAGAAGATATGGGCTGGTGTTTCTCTCTTGCGGCACTTTGCATAGGGGCATGTTTCTACTTGGGCTAGTCCCCTCCTGAACATGAACGCTCGAGTGGGGAGTGCACTGTGGACGGTGTTCCATGCTATATCCTTCTGGACATTACTGAGGCAGCTGTGAGACACATTCTCCCAGATTTTTTGGCTTTGGGTGAGGGAGAAAGTAGCTACTTTTTCAATTTCCTGGGAACCGGCAAGATATTTAGTTACAGCCTTGTATTCCCAGGAGGCCAATTTTGCTTTATCTAAGCCCAATTTATATATAGTGTCCCTTAAGGTTCTATAATACAATGGGGGGTCCCAGGAGTACGGCACGGTGTTATCAATAGTGCAGAGGCCCAAGGCCCTGAGACAGGTGGCAAAATAGAAACGATTCATGTAACATACCTTCCTGTCCAGGGCCTGGATGTTCTTGATAGTTTGCGTGAGCCCCTGCACTCGGGTGAGCTGCACAACGTCCGGGACCCCCTTACCTCCCTTCTTGTCGGCTTTACTCAGAGTGGCTCGCTTTACCCTCTCCATCTTGCTGCCCCAGATAAAGCGGTGGATAATGCGGTCCACCACTTTTTTGGTGGTCCTGTCTGGGGGAAAGATTTTTCCTACATAAGAGAGGATGGGGAACAGTATAGACTTGGTTATTAATACTCTACCCGTCATTGTTAAGGATCTTGTGCTCCATCCGCCAATCTTTTTACGGACCTGGTTAATGGCCGCCGTCCAGCTCTGGGCCCCCGAGCTATTGTTCTCGAAAATGAGGCCCAGAATCTTGATTTTGTCCTTTTTGACAGGGTACATGTCCGACAGTTCCCTATCTACCTGCCAATTCTTAGACACGTAGACTTCGCTCTTGGACTTATTAATCACTGCCCCGGTCGCCGTGCAGTACTTCTCAAGGATATTACTAATCCGAGGTACCGACGATGTGTTGGTGCAAATGAGTGACACATCGTCCATATATGCTGTTGTTTTGACCTGGACCCCGTTGGATCCAGGCAGCTGGAAACCAGTTATATTGGTATCCCTACGAATTGCCTGCAGGAGGGGTTCAATGCACACGACATATAGCAGTGGGGATAGTGGGCAACCCTGTCTGACCCCTGACTGGATAGATATTTTACCAGTCAGGTGCCTGTTCACCAAGACTCGGGTACTAATGTTTGTATATATGGTTTTAACCCACTCCCTAAGTCCAGGAGCGAATTTCATCTGGTCCATCACTTTGTACATATATTCATGGCTTACCCTATCGAACGCCTTCTCCTGGTCAAGGTTGAACAGGCAGAGGGGATGGTTCCGTTCTCTAGAATAAGCCAGAATGTCCCTTGTTAACATTAAAATATCCGTGATGGACCTCCCTGGGACGCCACAAGCCTGGTCGGGGCCAATGACCAAAGGGAGGTGTACTTGTAGCCGGAGCATCAGAGCTTTGGCTAGTATCTTGTAATCCACGCAAAGGAGGCTGATTGGGCGCCAATTCCGTAGATCTTTAACTTCCCCTTTCTTATGAAGGAGAGTGATTACACTCTCCCGCATAGAAGGGCCCAACCGCTTCTCCCTGTAGACCGCTCTGTAGACCTCCGCTAAATGGACTTTTAGCGTGTCCCAAAAAAGATGGTAATACTCACCCGGGATGCCATCTGGACCTGGCGTCTTACCGGTGTTCATGGTCTTAACCGCCTGGGTGAGCTCCTCCAGCGTGAGTTCTGGGTCCTTCTCCTCCTCCTCCTCGTCCCGCACTGAGTCAGGCTCCAACTGGCTCAGGAACCACTCTATCAGGGTGTCATCTGTAGCTTTGATGTTATACAGGTCCCTATAGAAGTTCTCTACCACTTTTTTCACTCCCTCACTATCCTCTACTATCCTCCCCCTGCTGTCGAGCATGGAGGACATCAAGTGCCGCTTCTCCCTCGTTTTCTGGAAGAAGAAGCGAGTACACTTTTCGTCTTCCTCCATTTTTTGCACTTTTGCATTGTGCATGACCTTTCGTTGTTCCTCCCTACAAAGCACTGAAAGATCTAGCTTGGTCTGGGCTATCTCGTCGCTTACAGGGAACCCCCGAAGCTGAAGCAGGCTCAGACGCTGGAGGGCAGCATTCAGGTATTTATATTTGGCCCTCCTTTCTTTTGCTTTCCTCTTGCCTGCTGCTATGAAATAACCCTTAGTTCTCATTTTGACCATCTCCCACCACTCTATAGGGGAGTTGAATAGGTCACGCAAAGTGGTCCACTCAACAAGCCTGCTCTTATAGGCTGCAGCTATGGAGGGGTCATCGAGTAAGGAGGTGTTTAATTTCCAGACCCCTGACCCCATCTGGGAGGTCTGAGGGACCTGCAATGTTACCTGCAGGAGCCTATGGTCAGAGAAGAAGACGGCCTGGGTGTCTACTGCCGTCTTCGTAAGGGAGCTGGTATGCAGGACGAGATCTATACGGGAGAAGGAGGTCCCAGATGAGCTCACCCAGGTAAAGGGAGGCACCAGGTCCTTACCTGCATCACACAGGGAGAAATCAGATATTACGGAGGACAAAACTCTACTAGAGCGGTCGTTGCGTGGCCTGCTCCGGTCTACGTCCCTCAGAGCACAATTGAAGTCACCTGACACGATGACGGGTACGTTCCCCAGCAGGAGTGGACGCAGCTGTGGAAAAAATTGAACTCTTTCGTTTTGGTTAGTGGGTGCGTAGACATTGACCAGTCTGAGGGGAGTGTTGTTGTATGTCACATCCACGCTCAGAATTCTACCAGGTTCTACCTCCCTGCTGCTGCGGGAGGTAATAAATGGGTTTTTAAACAGGATACCTACTCCGTCGGCTCTGGCTATGTTGGAGCCCGACCAGAAGGAGTCCCCCAGGGTCCAACTCTCCTTCAGGTCCCTATAATCAGGGCTCGACGAAATACCACACTCCTGCAGAAAGATGAGATCTGCTTTCAAGTTAGCTAGATAGTTTAGTACATCAAATCTTTTTTGTGTCTCCCTGATGCTCCTGACATTAACAGACACACATATCAGGGCCATCAGGGTAGCTAACAAGAAAAGGAGTCGCTGCGTCCACCCCATAGCGACTATGATTGGGAGGTCGGGACACTCTTCCTACTCTTAGCTCTACGCTTGCTTCGAGGGGGCTTGGGCTTATTTGCAACTCCCATCACCCCTGAGAAGGTACTCACTGCTGCCTCGTCCAAGAAGGCACCGTCTTTATATGCACAGTACGTGGAGTTGTTGGGGCTATTCAACTCCCCACAAGGTAAGTCTGGTGGAACTTGCTCAGGGCCCCTCGGAACGTGTGGGTCAGCTTTGTCCTGGGGGGGGGTTATGACAGACAGCATTCTTTGGCTGTTACCGTCTGTTGAATTGGAGCTGTTAGCAGACTTCTGGCTTACCGCGTCCAGGGGTATTCCCATGTCCTCCAGTGCTGTATCTAGGAGGACCTCTAGGGGGCCCCTGGTTTTGCCCATACAAGGGAGGGGGTCAAGGATGCTTTGAAGGGAGGCCCTTCGCTTGAAGAGGGTCATTGCTACCGAGGTACTGCTGGTCAGGGAAGGTGTTGACCCCGACCTCTCCCTCGGTGCATTAGTGAACACCTCTTCTGCGAGGTGTGCTAGGGTTTGTGCCAACGACTGGGAAGGCTGGCTGGGGATGCCCTGGCTGGCTGCTACCTGCCCACTAGGCGGCAGTGTAGCCGTCCCACTCGCCTCCGTCTCTGCCTGCGAGGGCAAGACTGGGGACTTTGTGTGGACATTAGCTGGTTTTGGATCTATGGGGGCCACCTGCAACTTGCTGTCTTTGATCCTGATCTTCTTTCTTTTCCCCCCCTCGTCTCTACCCTTTCTTTTCCCCACCCTCTGCTGGTTCTTCACTCCCTTCCCCTCCTTCTCACTCTCACTTTCACTGTCGCTTTCGCTTTCCTCCCCCACGGACTCAATCCTTATGGCGTCATAACGAGAGCCGAGGGGGAGTGCTGGCGCTGAGAGGGCCCTACTCAGGGGGGGGCCGCTGCTGGGTCCGGGCTCCCTCCCTGCCTCGTGTTCTGCATCAGAGGAGCTACTGGAGGAGCTAGTGGAGTAGCTGTTGTACTCTCTCTCTGGGCTGGGGGAAGGGGTCCTCGTAAAACGGGACATGTCTCGGGGGCGGGGGGGTGAGGGGGGTGCTGGTGATGATGGTGGTGCTGGAGTCTGGGTTTTGGATACTGTTGGTGGTGATGTGGACTGATCTTTGTTACTTGCTCCCTCTTCCTGCTCAGGCCTAGGCTTGTTTGTGTTTGCCTTGCTGGCTCTGGCCATGTTGGCATAGGAAGAGGGGCAGTCCTTAAACAGGTGCCCCTTCTTTCCACACAAATTGCACTGCCTCTCTTCTCTGCAGTGGCTGGTCTCGTGGGGGGCGCCGCAGTTCCTGCACTTGACTACAGTACACGCGGCCGCCAGGTGTCCTAATTCCCCACATTTCCTGCAGAGTTTTGGCATCCCATTATAGAATACCAGCCCTCTGTTGGGCCCTAACACTATGGAGTTTGGAATGTGGCGGACGCCTCCAATGCCCGATGGATCAACATTAAGGCGTACCAGCCACTTTCTGGCTCCTGTCCAAACCCCATCTTCGTCTGTAATTTTCCTCCCTTCTGATGACACCCTCCCATAGCGGTTAAGCCATGTTGTAATATCATAGTCGCTAACAGCCTCATTGAAAAATTGGACAGTAACAACTTTCATTTCTCTGTCTGTCAGAGCATCCACACAAAATTCTTTGTATGGAGCGAGATATTTATTCTCCCCCCAAAAGGACCACATTTCTTGTAACTTTTGGGGGTTCCTAAAACTGACCTCAAACACTTCCTTAAGCCCTGGCAATTTCACCAAACAATTCAAGTCAGAAGGGGAAAAGCCCATACCCCTCTGAAGAATGGTCCGGCTGAACTCCAGTCTCGTCAGTCCTGGTTCCGTTTCATCTTGCTGGGTCCTTGTGAAGCGCACCGCATTGTGCCTCCTGGTCTCCTGGGTTGGCCGGAACGCCATCCTTCAGCTGGCTCCTCCGATTGGGGTGGGAGAAGCCTCTGGACGTCCGGGTTGTCTCTCTCTACGAAAAAGAGACAACGTAAGCAGCAAATCTGGGCAGTTGAAGGAACTATTACTTTAGTCCCTGAGGAGATGGTCGCCTCGCAAGAGGGACCCCCTCCCCAGGTGAACGGTGTCCTTCCCTGGCGGAGTAGGGGGCGCTGCTTGGCACCGAGACCACGTAGGAAGAATCGTGGCTGTGACGCCTCCTCGGGGTCCGGGGCCGCCCTCTGCTCCTCCCAGATGGCGCCCTCTTCAATGAATAAATAAATATATAAATGAATAAATGTTGAAATACATAAATCAATCAATAAATAAATACATGTCCATTTAGTTATTCATTTATGCATTTGTTTATTTTTAATTTGGGCATGGAATATCCTCCATAAAGCAGAACTAAAAGGTGAAGCAGAAATGTCGAAAGACAAAAATTAAATGTAAAAAGCAATTGGGAAAAATTCTCAGTTTAAGTGGGCATCTATAATTTAAACAATTGTGCAAGGAACATTTCAGTGCTTTTTCTAAAGACAGAGCTCGGCCGTTGCTTTTTTCGAAATTGCCTGCAATATTTATTAGTAGTAAAGGCGATACAGCGAATGTCACTTTCTCAGCCCTGTCCCTTTTGACAGATGTATGACCCTAAGTCCCGCCCCTTTACACCTTTTGATTGATTTATGACCCAAGCCCCGCACCTATTGATTGATTTATGACCACAAGCTCCGCCCCTTTCCAAGCCGTTGAGTGATTTATGACATTTAAGCCCCGCCCCTTTCCCCATGCCTTTTTGAGTGATTTATGACCCTTATGCCCCGCCCCCTTTTTTCGACATTAACGGGTTATCCATCAAAAATAGCCCACCCCCTAAAAAGGCATCTGTTGTGCCCTAGTTTACAGACTATTACATAGAAAAGAAAAAGAAAAAAGAGAGTGTGTGTGTGTGTGTGTGTGTATTTTTCTTTTGACCGTGTTCGAGTCCCTCCGAAACAATAACCTGGGTTATTGACAAACAGAGAGACCCCAAGCATATTAAAGAGTTTCATCATCAGTAAAAAAATATATATTAAAGTATAAAATATATATCAAAATATAAATGTAGCTGGCTCTTTGAGCTAAAATATATTAAAATATAGCTATATAAAATATATATAATGAACATGGTTCTACATAATGGTTGATTTTAACAGTACAACGTACTCTTAAAAATTATTTAAAGTTATTTTTGAATCTAATAAATGTTAGCACAGGTTCGAATTGTAAAGGTTTTAGGGTTGTAGGAGTCCTCCCATAATGCACCTGGGTCTGCATAATGGTTGATATAAATATTACAGAGAACTCTAAAAAAACGATTTATAATCATTTTAGATGTTAATAAATGTTACCACTACATTCTTTGGACTAATAGAAAGAATTGTTTAGCTAAACCGCCCTAAACGATGTCCCATTCATTCTCTATGGTAGTGCTAAACAAACCACTACGGATGTAATACTGCTGCCGTGGCAACATGGCGCTGTTGTGCAGGTCTGTGCCTAAAGTTAATGCATCGAGTTGAAAACTACACGAAAGGGAGCAAGAAAAAAGGGACCGCGTATAACACTGGTGCTGGTGTGAACAACAGCACTGCAATTCTATTATTACACAACAAAGGGAAGCCCCGCCAAAGCAGGGCATCAAAAAATTAGTTGAAACTCATAAATGTTCCTCTCCACGGAAATCTTTAGTAAAATACTCTTTTATTGAGATTTTACATTTTTTTACATTTACACCCATTCGTTTTTTCATTCATTTTACATTTCTTTTAAAGATGACATTCATGCATACAGACATACATTTTGTTTTAAAAGCATTTAAAACACATTTAAAAACACCAAGACAATTGTGCTTTGTACATGGTTAAAACAGACACAGATTAAAATCAACATGAAAAAAACCTGTGCTGTTTTAAAAGTGACTGGAAAAAAAGAACCATCTATAAAAAACCAGTGCTTGTGAGGGCCGGGGAGTGCTCTCTAAAAGTTCAAAAGTGAACATAAAACTATATTACTAAAACAGGGACAGGGGAAAAGGGACAGTGTGTGGAACAGTGAGTTAAAATTCTAAAATTTTAAAACACTTAAAATGTAACTTTTAATAGTTTACATTAAAAATCTTAAAGATACATAAAACAAAACAAAACAAAATCAAATAAACCATTCAACATAAATCAAATAAAAGTCCATAAACTGAAACAAAAAGACTACATAAAACCAGGGCACCGTTCAAAAACGGTCATGCCAGCTAAAAAGGGCGGAATGCTGGCATGACAAAATAAATAAAAGGCTTAGCGGTGCCCCGTAGTCCCGCTCCTAGGAGCTAGCGGTTCCAGTTTTTTCCTTTATTCCATCTTCACGTCCTGAAGTCCGGCGATCCTCCACTCCGCGCAGGCCTTGTCCTTCCCGAGGGTCCGGATGTCCAGAATTACAAAGTCCTTGATAAGAGTTTGTGCCCTTCTGGTCGTGGTGATAGTGTCTAGCTCCTGCTTGTGATAGACACAGACGTTACGGCCTTCCCACAGGATCTGCTTGACAACATTGATGACACGCCAAACGCACTTAGCTGTGCTGGTATCGATTCCTCCCGCAGGCCCATAGAGCACAGTCTCAGCGGTCATCTTGGCCGTGTCAGCAAACCTGTTTAGGAAGACAGAGACAGAGAGCCAGACACTGCCAGCCACATCACACTCCCAGAAGATATGGGCTGGTGTTTCTCTCTTGCGGCACTTTGCATAGGGGCATGTTTCTACTTGGGCTAGTCCCCTCCTGAACATGAACGCTCGAGTGGGGAGTGCACTGTGGACGGTGTTCCATGCTATATCCTTCTGGACATTACTGAGGCAGCTGTGAGACACATTCTCCCAGATTTTTTGGCTTTGGGTGAGGGAGAAAGTAGCTACTTTTTCAATTTCCTGGGAACCGGCAAGATATTTAGTTACAGCCTTGTATTCCCAGGAGGCCAATTTTGCTTTATCTAAGCCCAATTTATATATAGTGTCCCTTAAGGTTCTATAATACAATGGGGGGTCCCAGGAGTACGGCACGGTGTTATCAATAGTGCAGAGGCCCAAGGCCCTGAGACAGGTGGCAAAATAGAAACGATTCATGTAACATACCTTCCTGTCCAGGGCCTGGATGTTCTTGATAGTTTGCGTGAGCCCCTGCACTCGGGTGAGCTGCACAACGTCCGGGACCCCCTTACCTCCCTTCTTGTCGGCTTTACTCAGGGTGGCTCGCTTTACCCTCTCCATCTTGCTGCCCCAGATAAAGCGGTGGATAATGCGGTCCACCACTTTTTTGGTGGTCCTGTCTGGGGGAAAGATTTTTCCTACATAAGAGAGGATGGGGAACAGTATAGACTTGGTTATTAATACTCTACCCGTCATTGTTAAGGATCTTGTGCTCCATCCGCCAATCTTTTTACGGACCTGGTTAATGGCCGCCGTCCAGCTCTGGGCCCCCGAGCTATTGTTCTCGAAAATGAGGCCCAGAATCTTGATTTTGTCCTTTTTGACAGGGTACATGTCCGACAGTTCCCTATCTACCTGCCAATTTTTAGACACGTAGACTTCGCTCTTGGACTTATTAATCACTGCCCCGGTCGCCGTGCAGTACTTCTCAAGGATATTACTAATCCGAGGTACCGACGATGTGTTGGTGCAAATGAGTGACACATCGTCCATATATGCTGTTGTTTTGACCTGGACCCCGTTGGATCCAGGCAGCTGGAAACCAGTTATATTGGTATCCCTACGAATTGCCTGCAGGAGGGGTTCAATGCACACGACATATAGCAGTGGGGATAGTGGGCAACCCTGTCTGACCCCTGACTGGATAGATATTTTACCAGTCAGGTGCCTGTTCACCAAGACTCGGGTACTAATGTTTGTATATATGGTTTTAACCCACTCCCTAAGTCCAGGAGCGAATTTCATCTGGTCCATCACTTTGTACATATATTCATGGCTTACCCTATCGAACGCCTTCTCCTGGTCAAGGTTGAACAGGCAGAGGGGATGGTTCCGTTCTCTAGAATAAGCCAGAATGTCCCTTGTTAACATTAAAATATCCGTGATGGACCTCCCTGGGATGCCACAAGCCTGGTCGGGGCCAATGACCAAAGGGAGGTGTACTTGTAGCCGGAGCATCAGAGCTTTGGCTAGTATCTTGTAATCCACGCAAAGGAGGCTGATAGGGCGCCAATTCCGTAGATCTTTAACTTCCCCTTTCTTATGAAGGAGAGTAATTACACTCTCCCGCATAGAAGGGCCCAACCGCTTCTCCCTGTAGACCGCTCTGTAGACCTCCGCTAAATGGACTTTTAGCGTGTCCCAAAAAAGATGGTAATACTCACCCGGGATGCCATCTGGACCTGGCGTCTTACCGGTGTTCATGGTCTTAACCGCCTGGGTGAGCTCCTCCAGCGTGAGTTCTGGGTCCTTCTCCTCCTCCTCCTCGTCCCGCACTGAGTCAGGCTCCAACTGGCTCAGGAACCACTCTATCAGGGTGTCATCTGTAGCTTTGATGTTATACAGGTCCCTATAGAAGTTCTCTACCACTTTTTTCACTCCCTCACTATCCTCTACTATCCTCCCCCTGCTGTCGAGCATGGAGGACATCAAGTGCCGCTTCTCCCTCGTTTTCTGGAAGAAGAAGCGAGTACACTTTTCGTCTTCCTCCATTTTTTGCACTTTTGCATTGTGCATGACCTTTCGTTGTTCCTCCCTACAAAGCGCTGAAAGATCTAGCTTGGTCTGGGCTATCTCGTCGCTTACAGGGAACCCCCGAAGCTGAAGCAGGCTCAGACGCTGGAGGGCAGCATTCAGGTATTTATATTTGGCCCTCCTTTCTTTTGCTTTCCTCTTGCCTGCTGCTATGAAATAACCCTTAGTTCTCATTTTGACCATCTCCCACCACTCTATAGGGGAGTTGAATAGGTCACGCAAAGTGGTCCACTCAACAAGCCTGCTCTTATAGGCTGCAGCTATGGAGGGGTCATCGAGTAAGGAGGTGTTTAATTTCCAGACCCCTGACCCCATCTGGGAGGTCTGAGGGACCTGCAATGTTACCTGCAGGAGCCTATGGTCAGAGAAGAAGACGGCCTGGGTGTCTACTGCCGTCTTCGTAAGGGAGCTGGTATGCAGGACGAGATCTATACGGGAGAAGGAGGTCCCAGATGAGCTCACCCAGGTAAAGGGAGGCACCAGGTCCTTACCTGCATCACACAGGGAGAAATCAGATATTACGGAGGACAAAACTCTACTAGAGCGGTCGTTGCGTGGCCTGCTCCGGTCTACGTCCCTCAGAGCACAATTGAAGTCACCTGACACGATGACGGGTACGTTCCCCAGCAGGAGTGGACGCAGCTGTGGAAAAAATTGAACTCTTTCGTTTTGGTTAGTGGGTGCGTAGACATTGACCAGTCTGAGGGGAGTGTTGTTGTATGTCACATCCACGCTCAGAATTCTACCAGGTTCTACCTCCCTGCTGCTGCGGGAGGTAATAAATGGGTTTTTAAACAGGATACCTACTCCGTCGGCTCTGGCTATGTTGGAGCCCGACCAGAAGGAGTCCCCCAGGGTCCAACTCTCCTTCAGGTCCCTATAATCAGGGCTCGACGAAATACCACACTCCTGCAGAAAGATGAGATCTGCTTTCAAGTTAGCTAGATAGTTTAGTACATCAAATCTTTTTTGTGTCTCCCTGATGCTCCTGACATTAACAGACACACATATCAGGGCCATCAGGGTAGCTAACAAGAAAAGGAGTCGCTGCGTCCACCCCATAGCGACTATGATTGGGAGGTCGGGACACTCTTCCTACTCTTAGCTCTACGCTTGCTTCGAGGGGGCTTGGGCTTATTTGCAACTCCCATCACCCCTGAGAAGGTACTCACTGCTGCCTCGTCCAAGAAGGCACCGTCTTTATATGCACAGTACGTGGAGTTGTTGGGGCTATTCAACTCCCCACAAGGTAAGTCTGGTGGAACTTGCTCAGGGCCCCTCGGAACGTGTGGGTCAGCTTTGTCCTGGGGGGGGGTTATGACAGACAGCATTCTTTGGCTGTTACCGTCTGTTGAATTGGAGCTGTTAGCAGACTTCTGGCTTACCGCGTCCAGGGGTATTCCCATGTCCTCCAGTGCTGTATCTAGGAGGACCTCTAGGGGGCCCCTGGTTTTGCCCATACAAGGGAGGGGGTCAAGGATGCTTTGAAGGGAGGCCCTTCGCTTGAAGAGGGTCATTGCTACCGAGGTACTGCTGGTCAGGGAAGGTGTTGACCCCGACCTCTCCCTCGGTGCATTAGTGAACACCTCTTCTGCGAGGTGTGCTAGGGTTTGTGCCAACGACTGGGAAGGCTGGCTGGGGATGCCCTGGCTGGCTGCTACCTGCCCACTAGGCGGCAGTGTAGCCGTCCCACTCGCCTCCGTCTCTGTCTCTGCCTGCGAGGGCAAGACTGGGGACTTTGTGTGGACATTAGCTGGTTTTGGATCTATGGGGGCCACCTGCAACTTGCTGTCTTTGATCCTGATCTTCTTTCTTTTCCCCCCCTCGTCTCTACCCTTTCTTTTCCCCACCCTCTGCTGGTTCTTCACTCCCTTCCCCTCCTTCTCACTCTCACTTTCACTGTCGCTTTCGCTTTCCTCCCCCACGGACTCAATCCTTATGGCGTCATAACGAGAGCCGAGGGGGAGTGCTGGCGCTGAGAGGGCCCTACTCAGGGGGGGGCCGCTGCTGGGTCCAGGCTCCCTCCCTGCCTCGTGTTCTGCATCAGAGGAGCTACTGGAGGAGCTAGTGGAGTAGCTGTTGTACTCTCTCTCTGGGCTGGGGGAAGGGGTCCTCGTAAAACGGGACATGTCTCGGGGGCGGTGGGGTGAGGGGGGTGCTGGTGATGATGGTGGTGCTGGGGTCTGGGTCTTGGATACTGTTGGTGGTGATGTGGACTGATCTTTGTTAGTTGCTCCCTCTTCCTGCTCAGGCCTAGGCTTGTTCGTATTTGCCTTGCTGGCTCTGGCCATGTTGGCATAGGAAGAGGGGCAGTCCTTAAACAGGTGCCCCTTCTTTCCACACAAATTGCACTGCCTCTCTTCTCTGCAGTGGCTGGTCTCGTGGGGGGCGCCGCAGTTCCTGCACTTGACTACAGTACATGCGGCCGCCAGGTGTCCTAATTCCCCACATTTCCTGCAGAGTTTTGGCATCCCATTATAGAATACCAGCCCTCTGTTGGGCCCTAACACTATGGAGTTTGGAATGTGGCGGACGCCTCCAATGCCCGATGGATCAACATTAAGGCGTACCAGCCACTTTCTGGCTCCTGTCCAAACCCCATCTTCATCTGTAATTTTCCTCCCTTCTGATGACACCCTCCCATAGCGGTTAAGCCATGTTGTAATATCATAGTCGCTAACAGCCTCATTGAAAAATTGGACAGTAACAACTTTCATTTCTCTGTCTGTCAGTGCGTCCACACAAAATTCTTTGTATGGAGCGAGATATTTATTCTCCCCCCAAAAGGACCACATTTCTTGTAACTTTTGGGGGTTCCTAAAACTGACCTCAAACACTTCCTTAAGCCCTGGCAATTTCACCAAACAATTCAAGTCAGAAGGGGAAAAACCCATACCCCTCTGAAGAATGGTCCGGCTGAACTCCAGTCTCGTCAGTCCTGGTTCCGTTTCCTCTTGCTGGGTCCTTGTGAAGCGCACCGCATTGTGCCTCCTAGTCTCCTGGGTTGGCCGGAACGCCATCCTTCAGCTGGCTCCTCCGATTGGGGTGGGAGAAGCCTCTGGACGTCCGGGTTGTCTCTCTCTACGGAAAAGAAACAACGTAAGCAGCAAATCTGGGCAGTTGAAGGAACTATTACTTTAGTCCCTGAGGAGATGGTCGCCTCGCAAGAGGGACCCCCTCCCCAGGTGAACGGTGTCCTTCCCTGGCGGAGTAGGGGGCGCTGCTTGGCACCGAGACCACGTAGGAAGAATCGTGGCTGTGACGCCTCCTCGGGGTCCGGGGCCGCCCTCTGCTCCTCCCAGATGGCGCCCTCTTCAATGAATAAATAAATATATAAATGAATAAATGTTGAAATACATAAATCAATCAATAAATAAATACATGTCCATTTAGTTATTCATTTATGCATTTGTTTATTTTTAATTTGGGCATGGAATATCCTCCATAAAGCAGAACTAAAAGGTGAAGCAGAAATGTCGAAAGACAAAAATTAAATGTAAAAAGCAATTGGAAAAAATTCTCAGTTTAAGTGGGCATCTATAATTTAAACAATTGTGCAAGGAACATTTCAGTGCTTTTTCTAAAGACAGAGCTCGGCCGTTGCTTTTTTCGAAATTGCCTGCAATATTTATTAGTAGTAAAGGCGATACAGCGAATGTCACTTTCTCAGCCCTGTCCCTTTTGACAGATGTATGACCCTAAGTCCCGCCCCTTTACACCTTTTGATTGATTTATGACCCAAGCCCCGCACCTATTGATTGATTTATGACCACAAGCTCCGCCCCTTTCCAAGCCGTTGAGTGATTTATGACATTTAAGCCCCGCCCCTTTCCCCATGCCTTTTTGAGTGATTTATGACCCTTATGCCCCGCCCCCTTTTTTCGACATTAACGGGTTATCCATCAAAAATAGCCCACCCCCTAAAAAGGCATCTGTTGTGCCCTAGTTTACAGACTATTACATAGAAAAGAAAAAGAAAAAAGAGAGTGTGTGTGTGTGTGTGTGTGTATTTTTCTTTTGACCGTGTTCGAGTCCCTCCGAAACAATAACCTGGGTTATTGACAAACAGAGAGACCCCAAGCATATTAAAGAGTTTCATCATCAGTAAAAAAATATATATTAAAGTATAAAATATATATCAAAATATAAATGTAGCTGGCTCTTTGAGCTAAAATATATTAAAATATAGCTATATAAAATATATATAATGAACATGGTTCTACATAATGGTTGATTTTAACAGTACAACGTACTCTTAAAAATTATTTAAAGTTATTTTTGAATCTAATAAATGTTAGCACAGGTTCGAATTGTAAAGGTTTTAGGGTTGTAGGAGTCCTCCCATAATGCACCTGGGTCTGCATAATGGTTGATATAAATATTACAGAGAACTCTAAAAAAACGATTTATAATCATTTTAGATGTTAATAAATGTTACCACTACATTCTTTGGACTAATAGAAAGAATTGTTTAGCTAAACCGCCCTAAACGATGTCCCATTCATTCTCTATGGTAGTGCTAAACAAACCACTACGGATGTAATACTGCTGCCGTGGCAACATGGCGCTGTTGTGCAGGTCTGTGCCTAAAGTTAATGCATCGAGTTGAAAACTACACGAAAGGGAGCAAGAAAAAAGGGACCGCGTATAACACTGGTGCTGGTGTGAACAACAGCACATACTGCAATTCTATTATTACACAACAAAGGGAAGCCCCGCCAAAGCAGGGCATCAAAAAATTAGTTGAAACTCATAAATGTTCCTCTCCACGGAAATCTTTAGTAAAAGGCGAAAGATTTATGCGATCTGAAGAGAAACCAGAGTATGCTAACATCACCGTTCAGTAGGCAACCTACTCATATTGTTATTGTAACAAGGGACGGGTAGTTGTTTTAAACGAGCATTTTAAAGTCTAAGTCTTGAGAAAAACAGCCAAAACAGCATACAAGTACTGTATGTTGACATTTAGATTTAAATATGATATTTTAAAAGCATGCATTTCATAAGAGGAAATTAGATTCTACCAAAGTGCATTATGGGTATGCAAATATGATCCAACCCTGCAGCGCGGTTTCCACCCAACAGTATTGCTCAACCCCAAGGTATTCGTTTTCCGTTTATATTTTTTTGTCCCTCTCTATTTTTAGCCGAAGTTTCAAGGATTTCCGCCCCGTACAGAGGATCGCCTTCAAAAAGAAGACGAGCGTTCCCACTCCAGCGCCGTGTTGGTGTCACTTACACTCCCAACTTCTGCTGTCTGAAAGGAAACCCGACTCCACGGAGCCGACTAGACTCAGCAGAAAGACGAACTGAATGTAGAACCACCTTTCAAGGTACGTTTATGCAAATATTCTGTCAAAATTAAAACGCGTTATTTAATAGTACATATACTGAGCATCACAAGAAACTGATCAGTATTATTACACATTTCATTCGAAAAAAAAACCAAACAAAAAACGAGGTATATACATGATGGACATGATGACAAAATGCCTGCTGCTCAGCAACGGTGGCCACACGCTAGTACTAGCCTGTGAATTTCACAGTACCCCCTGTCCCCCCATAACCATATACAGTACAATGTCAATTGTTAATCAGCACATTACAATCTTACTGCACCTGCTGTAAAACAGAATTTGTCATTCTAGTGAATTTTATCTAAAGTTTCTTTCGATGTTCAGTATATATCACGATTCTAAAAGCAGATACAAATAAACCCAATGAGAAGCTAATAACAAATAACGCGATGTAGAGCTTAATGCAGTGTAACCTGTACCTTCGATATTTTAGACTTTTTATTAAACCACTGTTCTATGCTACTGAAATGTCATCAACCACTATTACTATCATAAAGCTCCCAAAATCCTTTTAGATGCTACTCCTAAGTAAATGACTGGAATTTAGTTTGGGATTGTTTTGCAGTTAGTGATCCGTTCAGCTTTGTGTTTTGCTTACAGATGCTATAAAAAAAATAAAACCAATAAAACACCTATGCTGCTTTAGTAGCAGCAAAATACAAGGTTGTGTATAAATGGGTAATTGTATGTAAAAATAATGTGATATCTGTATAATGTGAAACAATGTATAATGTGATATCTTGTAACAATTGTAAGTCGCCCTGGGTAAGGGCGTCTGCTAAGAAATAAATAATAATAATAATAATAATAATAATAATAATAATAATAATAATAATAAATAATATCAGTGTTTAAGATGTTCGCTAGATTCACATTTATTACATTTGTGTTCTGTTTTATGTCAAGGTTGTGACAGCAGTTGTGAAGGATTCAGAAGACAGTTATTCGAATCTTATCCCAAACTGAGTGAGGGTGGTGGATTTTAACTAATAAAGATTTCAGGATCTACGAGAAGACAGATCTAGGCTGTTATTGTTGCCCTAATGAGGGGTACTCAGCAAAATATTTAAGGGACCCAGAAACCCAAATGGTCTCTGCCATTATCTATGTAAGGCCGCTACAAAGAGGTCTTAATATGGATCAGGTAAGAGCTTATTGTTTTTTTCTTTGATTATTTCTTAGTGCTGGTAAATTCTTATTATTCATCCATCTTCTTTGGTGGGTTTTGAGGGTTCCACATGTTCATTCAGCTGTAGTGTAACATTGCATTTGCAGTGAATGACGTGTCTGCTGCAATTCATTTTGTAGGTTCCTGGGCTGTCCTTATCCACTGGGCCCCTGATGAAGTGCCTCTTTTGTGAGAAAGACTTTTCCTTCTCAGAAATAAAGTCACAGTGACGGCTGTAGCAGCAGGTATAGTGTTTTTGTTAATGTAATTGGTCATTGTTAAATACAGTACATTAACTATTTTGAAAGGTTTATTTGCAGTAAAATGATGAAATATGCGTATAGTGGTTTTCAGGAAATGATTATGTTAATGTAGTCTTACAGAAATAAATGTATTGGTCTCGTTAAATGTTTTAAAAATGAATAAAAGCTGATTGGCTGTGTTTTGATGTAATATAATTTAAGTAGTGGTTATAATCATTGTTTTGCTGCACTTCATGGATACATATGTCAAGTTCTTATTACCTGTTGTCATATACCAAAGGAACTTTTTGATGAAAATTCTCAGTAGTGATCTGAGAATGTGTTGGTCCTGCATATGCTTGTGAGGCTTTGTCCTTAATTGTCTTTGTTTTGCTGTGTCTTCTTAGTTAATTACTTCATGTGAAACTTATGATTTAAAATGTATTGTCTTCAAGGCCTTCATTTGAGAGCACAGACAGTAGTGTAGTGGAAGGAGTAGGTGAGACTCAGAGTTCAGAGGTGCCCACTGCAACAGTAACTTGTGTGCTGCTGAATTCTGATGAGCTGCTACAGCCTCAGGAGTGTATTCCGGATAGACCAAGTGAAATAATAGACAGCAGTAGGGATGCAGGAGTAGACAGAGCAGTCTTCGTTGACAGCAGAGAGGCTGAGGACGGTTTGTGAATTAAATTATTTGAATTAATTTTATGTGTTGAATGAAATAAGCTCACACCTTTCTGTTTTTCAATGGGTATGTTTTATTTCTTTTCAGAATGGAAAATCATGGCAAATTTGTTCAGGGAGGCTGTATTGAAGCAGCATGAAACTGGTAAACCACTCCATCTAAGAATGGATTTGCGAGACAGCATGGAGAATAGAGAGAGGGACATTTTGTCATTTTATAAAATGTCCATAATAGAATGGGCCTGTCCTTTAAAATGCACACTTGAAGGTATTTGAATGGAATTTTACTCACTCTCTTTATTTTTAAGGTTTTAATCATGGTTTCATATTTTAATGTTCTGAGTTTTCCATAGGCGATGCAGCTGAGGGTGAAGGAGTGAACAGGTTCTTTTTCTCCACAATTATATCAAAGCTTCAGTTTGGTTTTCATCGTAACTTGCTTTCTATAAAACAGGGTTTTTAAATGAGGTTATTTAGAAATGTCAGTTTATATTAATTTGCTCAAGAATATTACAGATCACAATGTATTTGTAATATTTGTCACATGCTTGTGGAAAAAATCTATATACTTTATCGGTCATATTTTTACTTTTTATACATCACCAATCTAACAGAATAAGGATAGACTGTATAGTGGAGGCATCCCATGCGCAATGGTTTTAGTTAATTAACTGGCCAAGGACATCACTGTTCAGGTTATTTATTCTAAGAGTACTACAGAAATCATTGTTTGTTTCCATTATTGTTTAGTCTTGCATCTACACACTGTGCTTTAATGTTTACAATTGTGGAAATAACGCCTAGACAGTATGAACTCAGTTAGCAGTGCTGTGAGTTCAATTTTTTGCAGAATATAAAATGTGATTTGATCCTTATTTATGTTTGATTTCCTCCCTCCTCAGGAATCACTGACAGAACTTTTAATGTTTGAAGGAGAACCTGACCATTTAATTCCCTCCACATCTGAGTTCCTTCTCGAGAGTGACATGTTTCACGTTGCTGGGCGAATGATTGGACATTCTTTCCTGCACGGTGGTCCAAGCTTAGCTGGATTGAGTCCCGCAATTATCCATGTGTTGCTTGGAGGTGCACCAGAAACAGCCAATCTGGAGATTCACGACTGTCCTGATATTGATGTTCGTGAAACTGTCAGATTAGTAAGTAATGTATGCATAATTTCAATGGCTGAAACTTTTATTGTCTGTTCTGTATTCTCTCATTTTCTGTGCCTCTGAAAATTGCTAACAAGCACTCTTTTGAACAGAATTGTCCCAAATTCAAGGTTGTAGGCTGGAGACTGAAATGTACTGAAGTGTAAATCACTGATGTAGAGTGGGATGATCTCCGTTCCATGTGAACAACTAAGAATGGAACGGCAAGAAAATCGGCATTGGCTAATGGACAAACTCCTCCTTCACGCTGTAAGTAGGTTTGTTTCGTGCATATCCATGTTAGGTTTACTCATTGTACTGGTTAGTTTTGTAATTAATTGATAACCTACAGCAGGGGTGGCCAAACCCAGTCATGGAGAGCCCCTATCCAGCAAATGTGTTCAATAAAAGGGAAACTCTTGTGATTGAGGTCTGAAGAGGGAATTTTTAATTGAAACGATCACTAAAGGACTTCATTTAACAAATTCACCTGCTTAATTCGTCACATTGAAATTCTTCCATGTGTTTTAGACATTGATAATGAAAGGTGACCTATAAAATCAGCTGGACTGGATTCCTGAGTGGCGCATTCGGTAAAGGCCTCCACTAGGAGTGCAGGGTGCGCTTTACGACTCTGAGGTTGCTGGTTCAATCCTGTCGTTCTTTTGCCGGCTGGGGATGGGAGTCCACAGGGCTGTTTGACCACCCCTGACCTACAGTTATTATGCATTTTAATTGGGTACATTCTTCAGTTTGCTTATTACTCTGCTATACTCTTCTTATTTGTGGTAGGTTATTGTAAGACCAACTCGACAGGTTAAACAGCTGAGGAAAAGACTGAAAGAGACATTGGTCTGGCCTCTCCTGAAGGAAAGAAGTGATATTATTCCACTGATGTTTCCAAGGGCCTCTGACACACTATACACCTCCCAGGTGTGTTACATTTTATTACATGTTGTTCCCTGATTAAGTTGTGAATGCCTGTGGCAGTGTGTTACTGTTTCAGTGTTTTGATAATGTGATTTAATTGTTATATTTCTAATTCTGAAGTTTATATATTTTTTGGTGTAACTGTGAAGCTCATATACTAGTATGTTTTAGTCTACAATATAAAACCCAGCTTGTATAGAGCTTTGAGATGAAGCTTGTTATTGAGCAATTTCAATATTGGAATTGAACAAAAATGGCCAATAAGGTTCAGCAAGAGATCCCCTGCCGTTCATTCATTTATCTATTCATTCTTTTTTTCCTCAAGATGATCACCTGGCCCACACTGAATGTGGCGGAAGATGATGATGATGACTGTTCTCTTGAGACTAAATGCCGTATCACAGGCTTCTTCAGGACATTCATTGAAACAGTATAATTGAATCTATTAATCATCGCCATGTATAATTTTATTTTAACCACCCAACTCATTCTTACCTTATACGAGAAGGGACAACTTCTTATTCTTCATCACTCAAAACAGCATTTGCCACCACTTCATATGTAATATTCCTATACAAAGAATACATAAGCTAATGTTCACACTGAAAGGGAATGTAATGAATAAGAATAATCTTGTAGACGAATAACATTTTGATGTCACTACTGTGCTAGTATGATTTTATTTTTACGACTCAAAGCACAAATACAGCCTTCATGTCTTTTATATGCAAGTATTATATGTACATAGGTAGATCATACGTAGCACATTATAATCAACAAAAGTAAAAATATTTGTTACTTTTCAAAAAGCTGACTTGACAGTACTCAAGACCCTGTGAAATTTGAAAAGAGGCATTTATTTATTTTTCACTTTTGTAGCATCACCAAGAGCGCTGATTGATCTCCTCAGATTCTGGGTTGGATGGGAGGTCCTCCCGAAGGAGCTGTCTGTTGAGGTCACAGATACCAAACTGCCCAAAGCATCCACCTGCTTCGAAATCATTAAACTACCCAGACACGACTTTCACTACTCATCATTTGAGGAGGATCTTCTTTCCTGTATACATACTGTAGACACCGGCTTTGGACTTGTCTAATTTAGAATTCCGCCATGAGAAATCTGTTTGAACTCCTTCAGGGGCCAATTAAAATATACAACATAATTGATTTGACAACTAGAAATATAAACATGACAAAGTAAAAAAAAAACATCCAGGTTAATGTTCTGCTATATTATTATTATTATTATTATTATTATTATTATTATTATTATTATTATTATTATTATTATTTATTTATTTATTTATTTATTAACAGATGCCCTTATCCAGGGCGGCTTACAGTCGTAAACAAAAATACATTTCAAGAATCACAGTACAAGTAATAATACATTTATATAAATACTAAATGTACTAAGAAAGAAATTCAAATTAATGACTGGCAATTTTATTAGGCCATTTTATTATTTTGATTACAATAAATAATGCACTGATTCTCAAAACTTTTTTTGGGGGGTGGGGGGGAGGAGAAGACAACGCTTTTTTTTTCTTCTAAAATACTTCCTTAAGTTTGTGAAAACATCTGTTAAATATCAACATAAGCACAGATACTATTGTCATTTATTTATTTAAGAAAGTCAGACTCAATGACAAAAAATACAGCTGTCCCAAACAATAAAAAAATCATCAAATTTGGATGTCTGTTTCTTTCTAATTTAATTTTTTTTGCCAATGTTATGTCCTTTTCTCACCCAATTTGTTTTACCTGTCACACTAACAAATTATAGGAACTGCTGAAAAAAGAAACACTAATAATATAAAAATTCTGATTTACCTTATATACCTTGGTGATATTGTGAGGTATTAGTACTTGTCAGGGTTCAGAAGTATCATACTAAGAAAGGTTAACACTGATCAAACTACAAAAATAATGTATTGCTATTGTAGAGGTAGTCTTTACACAATGTATTGCTATTGTAGAGGTAGTCTTTACACAAATGTGCAGTATATACTCGTTACGAACTATAACCATGAAAATGTATGTGTCACTGTATCATGTTCCTATTTTAGGAATTCCCCAATATTTCTGAGATTATTGTAACAGTGTCTGTGTAAATGCTCAAAGCATGCTGGTCTTCTGGATTTGGCAATGTTGCGATTTCTTGTGCTGTTAACTGACGAGGAAGTTGGATCTCTTCAGTATCATGACCGTGTGGTCCAGCCCAGTCAATCCCATATTCCTCATCAACCGAAAAAACAAATATGCAAACCCACTTTACAAATACTGCATCTTTGCTCTTAAACATTGGAAGACTACTTTATATATATATATATATATATATATATATATATATATATATATATATATATATATATATATATATACACAGTGCCTTGCAAAAGTATTCAGAACCCTGACCAATTCTCTCATATTACTGAATTACAAATGGTACTTTGAAATTTTGTTCTGTTTGATATTTTATTTTAAAACACTGAAACTCAAAATCAATTATTGTAAGGTGACATTGGTTTTATGTTGGGAAATATTTTTAAGAAAAATAAAAAACTGAAATATCTTGCTTGCATAAGTATTCAACCCCCACACATTAATATTTGGTAGAGCCACCTTTCGCTGCAATAACAGCTTTAAGTCTTTTGGGGTAAGTATGTACCAGCTTTGCACACAGTGTCGGAGTGATTTTGGCCCATTCTTCTTGGCAGATTTGCTCCAGGTTGTTCAGGTTGGTTGCATTTGTATTACTTTATCTCTAACTTCTGTAGAATGCTCTTTGGTCTTCATTTTCCTTCAGACTCACAGCCTGACCAATGATCCTTCAACAGTGGGGTTTTTATCCAGAAAATGTGACAGCAGCTTTAATGGTTCACAGGTGGAGGCCAATGGTAAGGTAATTGTGTCCTCGTTAGGGCAATTTCTTTCATCGGTGTAAACTGGGAGCTTCCACAGCACAGGGGTTGAATACTTTTTCTGATACAAACCAAGAAGGCGAACAAATGCTGACGAAGACATCAACAGTACATCAATTACGACTATGGACCCAAACACCAACGAAGCCTCTGAACACACCGACACAGACCCAAATACAGTAAAGTATTCTGACAAGATGGAGAAAGACTGAAAATACTTGTAGATAATTAGATACATGAATTACCTATTATGTGTAAAAGCTCACTATACAAATAAAATGTAAATTTGTTTAATTGTTTAAGAAAAATCTGTATTTCAACAAAACACTGACTCATGCACATACGTAATGCAAAATTCAACAGGTTGCAAAGTTTGTCACGACAGCACCACTGGGCCAGAACGAAGCAAAAAAAAGTGACGACTGAAGATAGGTGGAGGACTCGGTGGTTCTTGGAGTCTACCCTCCACCGGGGGATCAGGTGGGCCATTCATTAGTCTGCTATGGAGTAAGTGCAGTTTTCCTGTGAGCACAGAACAGTTATAGTTTAGGCGTTCCTCGTTAGTATAGTGGTCAGTAACTCTCCCTGTCACGTGGAAGACCGTGGTTCAATTCCCTGACGGACAGATTCTTTTTTATTTATTTTAAATTCGATATTCTCCTTAAATATTTTACGCACAAACTGTAGTTGACAGTTATTTACCAGATATGGGGTGGCTTGCATAAAAGTGGATTAGCTATTCGGAGAGTAAAATTGGGTTGCACGAGAGAAAATTAACAGATGAGTTACTACTCTCAGAGTAAAAATTAATCAGAGGAGTAAATTATGCAAATAAAGTGTTCAACATTCCCAACCGGTAGACTTTTTTTTTTAGTGCGGAGGTAAACTTTAGTGAGGAGGTAAGTGTCAGATGTAAGTAAATTGTACTAAACTGTGTTAATCACAATATGTTTGTACTTTAGAAAACTATATAACAATGGCGATATCCGTTGCTTTCCACACCATCGAGCCTTTATCCGCTTTCACTACGCTAGGCCCTTTTCAATCCCCGATATTTTCCTTTGTAGCAGACCCGTTCTGAACGCCTTTTCTCATAGTTTTTGTTTCACCGTGGTATCAAGGTCTTTTTTTATATAACAAACGGCAAGGAATTGTATGAAGGTTAATAAGTAAATGTGAAACAAATGTAAAACTTATTGCAATCATATATTTTAAAGTACTTGCCAAGAATATACTTTCTTTCCCGCCCTTAGTGCCCGAGTCCCGGACAGATATGCGCAAGGCAATAATAATAATTCATAATATCGACACATGTTGTCGCCTACGCAATTTCTAGCATTTATATTTACACTTTGTAAAGAGTACAGTTTTTTTTGTTGTTGTTTTGTTTTGTTTTTTTACATTGAAATCTCAAGTAGTGTTTGTTGACTGTTGGCGATTGTGAGATTATACACGTGATAAAGAGGAAACATCTTAAAAACAACTTTGTAATGCAGGTAACGATAAGAAAACATAAATCCATCTTATTTGCCAAATACAATGTGGATAAATAAATAGAATTACACTAACCATGGCAACCTACCTTAATTTATTTTTTATCTAGATAAGGAAACAGCAACAAAAAGACAAAGGGGGAACAATTACAGTGATTTTGAAAAAAAATCTTGTCGAAATTATCAGGCAGTTTAGGACAGAGAAAAAAGCATGGGTGGAAATAAAGAAACAGTTTAATGTGGAGGAAAGGGTTACAAAAAGGTCGGTAAAACAGCTACAGGGTGCATGGAAAGAATTGAAGAAATAGGCAAAAAAATAAATAGCAAAAGAAAAAAGAGAAAAAAAATAGAACTGGAGGCGGACCTGTAGAAAGACAGACCGACCCCCTGGCACTCCCAATTAAAGAGATTACACCCCAAAACGTTGCCTATATTGAAGAGGTACCAGATAGCGATATGAGGCAGGAAGAAATAACAATAGCATGCTCATCTCCAGAATCGGTGTCAAGTACAGTTGTGTGTGGTTTCTTTATATATATATATATATATATATATATATATATATATATATATATATATATATATATATATATATATAGTTCAAGACCAATTAAATGTTTAGAATCCAGGTACTACAGCAGGCACTGACACCACTGAAAACTGCACACAGCCCACAGCGCTGCAAAAAGAGAACAGATAGGAGCATTAAAGTGCTTTATTTCTACGTGTTACATCTTCTCCACCAGTCCCTGGATTGTATATTTTGCAAAACGATATAGTTGATGAAATTGTTCTTCACTGTACATGTCAAGAGGATTAGTCCCATCTCTAAACACTCTTGTTTCCAGGTCTTGTTTTCTCTTCAAAATCAAATATTTGTTTGAAATCCAATAAATACTCATCCATATTCCAAATGCTAAATGAAAGAAAGGAGCCCCCTCCTCTACTAAACCAGCCTCTACCCAGGTTTAACTTCCTCTCTTATTTACTTCTTTAGTAAGCTTACTCAGCTGTGGTGAAAGCAGACTAAGCTTACTCTGCTGTTTACTGTTTACTCTGAGAGTAGCTACTCTCCACTTTTATGCAAGCCACCCATGGTGTATACTTGCTTTTTATCTATTCCTATATACGTAATCCTTACCCGCTGTACCATATTTACAGTATTATTTGTTGTACTTGACTATGTATTATTTTACCTGTGCTTTTGCATTTTTATAAACGATTTCTTGCTAAAACAGTTTGTGTAAGAATACTCTTGTCCTCATTGAAAAAAGTGTTTCATTATAAAAAAAAATACAAACAATAAAAAGGGCTCGTCCAGGATTTGGTCCCCGGACCTCTCGCACACTAAGCGAGAATCATACAGCTAGACCAACAAGCCACCATAATGGTTCCTGCCTGCACTGCAAACTCAATCGGTACATTGTCAATACATGGACTAGCCAATGGTGTAAATGATACCGCCCATTCGCTTTGATTGACACGCGTGTCTTTGCATAACGAAATGTAAAAAGCAGTCGAAAAGGAAATGCAGTGGCGGAAATGTAAAAGCGAAAGCGCATAGTGAAATGCAAGTAGCAGAAAAGGAACTGTCGTAGCAGAAATGTACATGTAAAAAGCAAAGTGGCAAAAGTGAAATAAGTCAATGAATAAATAAATATATAAATGAATAAATGTTGAAATACATCAATCAATCAATCAATAAATACATGTCCATTTAGTTATTCATTTATGCATTTGTTTATTTTTAATTTGGGCATGGAATATCCTCCATAAAGCAGAACTAAAAGGTGAAGCAGAAATGTCGAAAGACAAAAATTAAATGTAAAAAGCAATTGGGAAAAATTCTCAGTTAAGTGGGCATCTATAATTTAAACAATTGTGCAAGGAACATTTCAGTGCTTTTTCTAAAGACAGAGCTCGGCCGTTGCTTTTTTCGAAATTGCCTGCAATATTTATTAGTAGTAAAGGCGATACAGCGAATGTGACTTTCTCAGCCCCGTCCCTTTTGATAGATGTATGACCCTAAGTCCCGCCCCTTTACACCTTTAGATTGATTTATGACCCAAGCCCCGCACCTATTGAATGATTTATGACATTTAAGCCCCGCCCCTTTCCCCACGCCTTTTTGAGTGATTTATGACCCTTATGTCCCGCCCCCTTTTACGGGATATCCGTCAAAAATAGCCCACCCCCTAAAAAGGCATCTGTTGTGCCCTAGTTTACAGACTATTACATAGAAAAGAAAAAGAAAAAAGAGAGTGTGTGTGTGTGTGTGTATTTTTCTTTTGACCGTGTTCGAGTCCCTCCGAAACAATAACCTGGGTTATTGACAAACAGAGAGACCCTAAGCATATTAAAGAGTTTCATCATCAGTAAAAAAATATATATTAAAGTATAAAATATATATCAAAATATAAATGTAGCTGGCTCTTTGAGCTAAAATATATTAAAATATAGCTATATAAAATATATATAATGAACATGGTTCTACATAATGGTTGATTTTAACAGTACAACGTACTCTTACAAATTATTTAAAGTTATTTTTGAATCTAATAAATGTTAGCACAGGTTCGAATTGTAAAGGTTTTAGGGTTGTATGAGTCCTCCCATAATGCACCTGGGTCTGCATAATGGCTGATATAAATATTACAGAGAACTCTAAAAAAACGATTTATAATCATTTTAGATGTTAAGAAATGTTACCACTACATTCTTTGGACTAATATAAAGAATTGTTTAGCTAAACCGCCCTAAACGATGTCCCATTCATTCTCTATGGTAGTGCTAAACAAACCACTACGGATGTAATACTGCTGCCGTGGCAACATGGCGCTGTTGTGCAGGTCTGTGCCTAAAGTTAATGCATCGAGTTGAAAACTACACGAAAGGGAGCAAGAAAAAAGGGACCGCGTATAACACTGGTGCTAGTGTGAACAACAGCACATACTGCAATTCTATTATTACACAACAAAGGGAAGCCCCGCCAAAGCAGGGCATCAAAAAATCAGTTGAAACTCATAAATGTTCCTCTCCACGGAAATCTTTAGTAAAATACTCTTTTATTGAGATTTTACATTTTTTTTTTTTTTTTTTTACATTTACACCCATTCGTTTTTTTCATTCATTTTACATTTCTTTTAAAGATGACATTCATGCATACAGACATACATTTTGTTTTAAAAGCATTTAAAACACATTTAAAAACACCAAGACAATTGTGCTTATACATGGTTAAAACAGACACAGATTAAAATCAACATGAAAAAAACCTGTGCTGCTTTAAAAGTGACTGGAAAAAAAGAACCATCTATAAAAAACCAGTGCTTGTGAGGGCCGGGGAGTGCTCTCTAAAAAGGTTCAAAAGTGAACATAAAACTATAGATCTAAAACAGGGACAGGGGAAAAGGGACAGTGTATAAAACAGTGAGTTAAAATTCTAAAATTTTAAAACACTTAAAATGTAACTTTTAATAGTTGACATTAAAAATCTTTTAGATACATAAAACAAAACAAAACAAAATCAAATAAAACATTCAAAATAAATCAAATCAAAATCCATAAAACTGAAACAAAAAGACTACATAAAACCAGGGCACCGTTCAAAAACAAAATAAATAAAAGGCTTAGCGGTGCCCCGTAGTCCCGCTCCTAGGAGCTAGCGGTTCCAGTTTTTTCCTTCATTCCATCTTCACGTCCTGAAGTCCGGCGATCCTCCACTCCGCGCAGGCCTTGTCCTTCCCGAGGGTCCGGATGTCCAGAATTACAAAGTCCTTGATAAGAGTTTGTGCCCTTCTGGTCGTGGTGATAGTGTCTAGCTCCTGCTTGTGATAGACACAGACGTTACGGCCTTCCCACAGGATCTGCTTGACAACATTGATGACACGCCAAACGCACTTAGCTGTGCTGGTAGTGACTCCTCCCGCAGGCCCATAGAGCACAGTCTCAGCGGTCATCTTGGCCGTGTCAGCAAACCTGTTTAGGAAGACAGAGACAGAGAGCCAGACACTGCCAGCCACATCACACTCCCAGAAGATATGGGCTGGTGTTTCTCTCTTGCGGCACTTTGCATAGGGGCATGTTTCTACTTGGGCTAGTCCCCTCCTGAACATGAACGCTCGAGTGGGGAGTGCACTGTGGACGGTGTTCCATGCTATATCCTTCTGGACATTACTGAGGCAGCTGTGAGACACATTCTCCCAGATTTTTTGGCTTTGGGTGAGGGAGAAAGTAGCTACTTTTTCAATTTCCTGGGAACCGGCAAGATATTTAGTTACAGCCTTGTATTCCCAGGAGGCCAATTTTGCTTTATCTAAGCCCAATTTATATATAGTGTCCCTTAAGGTTCTATAATACAATGGGGGGTCCCAGGAGTACGGCACAGTGTTATCAATAGTGCAGAGGCCCAAGGCCCTGAGACAGGTGGCAAAATAGAAACGATTCATGTAACATACCTTCCTGTCCAGGGCCTGGATGTTCTTGATAGTTTGCGTGAGCCCCTGCACTCGGGTGAGCTGCACAACGTCCGGGACCCCCTTACCTCCCTTCTTGTCGGCTTTACTCAGGGTGGCTCGCTTTACCCTCTCCATCTTGCTGCCCCAGATAAAGCGGTGGATAATGCGGTCCACCACTTTTTTGGTGGTCCTGTCTGGGTGAAAGATTTTTCCTACATAAGAGAGGATGGGGAACAGTATAGACTTGGTTATTAATACTCTACCCGTCATTGTTAAGGATCTTGTGCTCCATCCGCCAATCTTTTTACGGACCTGGTTAATGGCCGCCGTCCAGCTCTGGGCCCCCGAGCTATTGTTCTCGAAAATGAGGCCCAGAATCTTGATTTTGTCCTTTTTGACAGGGTACATGTCCGACAGTTCCCTATCTACCTGCCAATTTTTAGACACGTAGACTTCGCTCTTGGACTTATTAATCACTGCCCCGGTCGCCGTGCAGTACTTCTCAAGGATATTACTAATCCGAGGTACCGACTATGTGTTGGTGCAAATGAGTGACTGTGGCAAAGTGCCCCCCCTGTGTGTGTTATATGTTACGTGTTGTGTGTAAATGTTGGTGTATAGGCATTGGTACACGGGATATAAGCGGTCTGTGTTTCACGTGTGTGTAAATTGTATATTTGTATTTAGGCACGGGGATGGCACATCACATCACGTGCAAGTAAAAACTAATATGTGAGCACGGGGAATTGCACTTTAATTAATTCACGTGCAGTTGTACCGAGATTCCAATTGAATGATTGACTAGCAATCGAATCTCGTTACAACTGCATAAAAGCTGCATGTTTTCACTCACTGGGGGTTGGTGTTCGGTGAGTGGAGAACGGGTTAGGAGACGGAGGGTATTGTAAAAGTAATAATAGTAAAAGAAGCTCACCGTGTTTGTCTGTGTAGTTCGTTTTGTTTGTCTGTTTATTTTGGCTCAAGTGCCGTGTCCTGTTTTGTGTTCTGTTTGTTAAACCTTTTTATTTATTTGTTATTAAACGCTGAGTGCAACCATCGCACTCAGTTTCTCTCATCATCACCGTCTGTCTGTGTGTTTCTCTCTCTGGTCTGAGTTCCTCCCTACAGCCGTCTTTGTGACACGTGGTGTCAGAACCGGGACAACAGCGCCTCCAGGGCTCAGGCCAGAGCGGGAACCGCAGTTTTTTTTGGGTGGAAAAAAACAAAAAAAAACAAAAAAAACAAAAAAAAACAAAGGAGAAGAAATGGGGAGAAGAGGCTGGAGAAGAGCACAGGAGGGCAAAGGGAGAAAGGTGGAAGCAGGGCTGTGGTGTTTCGACTGTGGCCAAACTAGCCACACCACCATACCCTGCTCCGTCCACCGGACCCTACAGGCAATGGCCCAAAGACTGGGATGGGGGGAGTGGTGCCCTGGCTGTGGGGCATATGGGCACACGTTGGCCCTATGCCCCATGCAGGATGAAGAAGAGGAGCCCTTGCTGCCACGTCCACAGCCCGAGTGGGAGGAGCCCGAACGTCCACAGCCCGAGTGGGAGGAGCCCGAACGTCCACAGCCCGAGTGGGAGGAGCCCGAACGTCCACAGCCCGAGTGGGAGGAGCCCGAGCGTCCACGGCCCGAGAGGGAGGAGTCGGTGCGTCCACGGCCCGAGAGGGAGGAGTCGGTGCGTCCACGGCCCGAGAGGGAGGAGTCGGTGCGTCCACGGCCCGAGAGGGAGGAGTCGTGCGTCCACGGCCCGAGAGGGAGGAGTCGGTGCGTCCACGGCCCGAGAGGGAGGAGTCGGTGCGCCCACGGCCCGGAGGGGAGGAGCCGGTGCGTCCTGTGTCCGGAGGGGAGGAGCTGAAGGCCCAAACCCCTATTTTTTTTTGGGAGGGACGAGGGCGTGAAGCTCAGGCTCCACAGCAGCCGCTGTTTTTGCTGCTGAAGGGAGCCCAGCGGAGACGCCCGCCACCAGCCCTACCCCCGCTGTCGGAGGAGCCGGCAGCGCCACCACCACCACCCGAGGGAGAGGAGCAGGAGCTGCCTCTGCCTCCACCACCTGAGGGAGAGGAGCAGGAGCTGCCTCTGCCTCCACCACCTGAGGGAGAGGAGCAGGAGCTGCCTCTGCCTCCACCACCACCCGAGGGAGAGGAGCAGGAGCTGCCTCTGCCTCCACCACCACCCGAGGGAGAGGAGCAGGAGCTGCCTCTGCCTCCACCACCACCCGAGGGAGAGGAGCAGGAGCTGCCTCTGCCTCCACCACCCGAGGGAGAGGAGCAGGAGCTGCCTCTGCCTCCACCACCCGAGGGAGAGGAGCAGGAGCTGCCTCTGCCTCCACCACCACCCGAGGGAGAGGAGCAGGAGCTGCCTCTGCCTCCACCACCACCCGAGGGAGAGGAGCAGGAGCTGCCTCTGCCTCCACCACCACCACCCGAGGGAGAGGAGCAGGAGCTGCCTCTGCCTCCACCACCCGAGGGAGAGGAGCAGGAGCTGCCTCTGCCTCCACCACCACCACCACCCGAGGGAGAGGAGCAGGAGCTGCCTCTGCCTCCACCTCCTGAGGGTCCGCTGCTGCTGCCGTCGCCTGAGGTCATCGAGGGTCCTGCTTCGCCTGGGGTCGCCGGGGCCTCTGCTTTGCCTCGGGTCGCTACACTGTGGCCGGAGCTCCATGAAGGGGAGCTGCCGGCCATAAAGAAAGAGGGGGAGGTCAGGAGACCAGCTCCCCCAGCTGCACTTTCGCGGCAGCAGATAGTGTGGCTGAAGCCCCGGAAGAGGGAGCTGCCAGCCACGAAGAATTGGGGGGTGCCAGACATTCCACCATGGCCACCCCCAGAAACAACTTGCTTCCCCCTCTTCCGGGACTTTGGGACTGAGGGGGGAGGTGGCCATTGAGGCCATGTGTGCGTTGCACAAGGGGGGGTATATGTGGCAAAGTGCCCCCCCTGTGTGTGTTATGTTACGTGTTGTGTGTAAATGTTGGTGTATAGGCATTGGTACACGGGATATAAGCGGTGTGTAAATTGTATATTTGTATTTAGGCACGGGGGATGGCACATCACATCACGTGCAAGTAAAAACTAATATGTGAGCACGGGGAATTGCACTTTAATTAATTCACGTGCAGTTGTACCGAGATTCCAATTGAATGATTGACTAGCAATCGAATCTCGGTACAACTGCATAAAAGCTGCATGTTTTCACTCACTGGGGGTTGGTGTTCGGTGAGTGGAGAACGGGTTAGGAGACGGAGGGTATTGTAAAAGTAATAATAGTAAAATAAGCTCACCGTGTTTGTCTGTGTAGTTCGTTTTGTTTGTCTGTTTATTTTGGCTCAAGTGCCGTGTCCTGTTTTGTGTTCTGTTTGTTAAACCTTTTTATTTATTTGTTATTAAACGCTGAGTGCAACCATCGCACTCAGTTTCTCTCATCATCACCGTCTGTCTGTGTGTTTCTCTCTCTGGTCTGAGTTCCTCCCTGCAGCCGTCTTTGTGACAGTGACACATCGTCCATATATGCTGTTGTTTTGACCTGGACCCCGTTGGATCCAGGCAGCTGGAAACCAGTTATATTGGTATCCCTACGAATTGCCTGCAGGAGGGGTTCAATGCACACGACATATAGCAGTGGAGATAGTGGGCAACCCTGTCTGACCCCTGACTGGATAGATATTTTACCAGTCAGGTGCCTGTTCACCAAGACTCGGGTACTAATATTTGTATAGATGGTTTTAACCCACCCCCTAAGTCCAGGAGCGAATTTCATCTGGTCCATCACTTTGTACATATATTCATGGCTTACCCTATCGAACGCCTTCTCCTGGTCAAGGTTGAACAGGCAGAGGGGATGGTTCCGTTCTCTAGAATAAGCCAGAATGTCCCTTGTTAACATTAAAATATCCGTGATGGACCTCCCTGGGACGCCACAAGCCTGGTCGGGGCCAATGACCAAAGGGAGGTGTACTTGTAGCCGGAGCATCAGAGCTTTGGCTAGTATCTTGTAATCCACGCAAAGGAGGCTGATTGGGCGCCAATTCCGTAGATCTTTAACTTCCCCTTTCTTATGAAGGAGAGTAATTACACTCTCCCGCATAGAAGGGCCCAACCGCTTCTCCCTGTAGACCGCTCTGTAGACCTCCGCTAAATGGACTTTTAGCGTGTCCCAAAAAAGATGGTAATACTCACCCGGGATGCCATCTGGACCTGGCGTCTTACCGGTGTTCATGGTCTTAACCGCCTGGGTGAGCTCCTCCAGCGTGAGTTCTGGGTCCTTCTCCTCCTCCTCGTCGTCCCGCACTGAGTCAGGCTCCAACTGGCTCAGGAACCACTCTATCAGGGTGTCATCTGTAGCTTTGATGTTATACAGGTCCCTATAGAAGTTCTCTACCACTTTTTTCACTCCCTCACTATCCTCTACTATCCTCCCCCTGCTGTCGAGCATGGAGGACATCAAGTGCCGCTTCTCCCTCGTTTTCTGGAAGAAGAAGCGAGTACACTTTTCGTCTTCCTCCATTTTTTGCACTTTTGCATTGTGCATGACCTTTCGTTGTTCCTCCCTACAAAGCACTGAAAGATCTAGCTTGGTCTGGGCTATCTCGTCGCTTACAGGGAACCCCCGAAGCTGAAGCAGGCTCAGACGCTGGAGGGCAGCATTCAGGTGTTTATATTTGGCCCTCCTTTCTTTTGCTTTCCTCTTGCCTGCTGCTATGAAATAACCCTTAGTTCTGATTTTGACCATCTCCCACCACTCTATAGGGGAGTTGAATAGGTCACGCAAAGTGGTCCACTCAACAAGCCTGCTCTTATAGGCTGCAGCTATGGAGGGGTCATCGAGTAAGGAGGTGTTTAATTTCCAGACCCCTGACCCCATCTGGGAGGTCTGAGGGACCTGCAATGTTACCTGCAGGAGCCTATGGTCAGAGAAGAAGACGGCCTGGGTGTCTACTGCCGTCTTCGTAAGGGAGCTGGTATGCAGGACGAGATCTATACGGGAGAAGGAGGTCCCAGATGAGCTCACCCAGGTAAAGGGAGGCACCAGGTCCTTACCTGCATCACACAGGGAGAAATCAGATATTACAGAGGACAAAACTCTACTAGAGCGGTCGTTGCGTGGCCTGCTCCGGTCTACGTCCCTCAGAGCACAATTGAAGTCACCTGACACGATGACGGGTACGTTCCCCAGCAGGAGTGGACGCAGCTGTGGAAAAAATTGAACTCTTTTGTTTTGGTTAGTGGGTGCGTAGACATTGACCAGTCTGAGGGGAGTGTTGTTGTATGTCACATCCACGCTCAGAATTCTACCAGGTTCTACCTCCCTGCTGCTGCGGGAGGTAATAAATGGGTTTTTAAACAGGATACCTACTCCGTCGGCTCTGGCTATGTTGGAGCCCGACCAGAAGGAGTCCCCCAGGGTCCAACTCTCCTTCAGGTCCCTATAATCAGGGCTCGACGAAATACCACACTCCTGCAGAAAGATGAGATCTGCTTTCAAGTTAGCTAGATAGTTTAGTACATCAAATCTTTTTTGTGTCTCCCTGATGCTCCTGACATTAACAGACACACATATCAGGGCCATCAGGGTAGCTAACAAGAAAAGGAGTCGCTGCGTCCACCCCATAGCGACTATGATTGGGAGGTCGGGACACTCTTCCTACTCTTAGCTCTACGCTTGCTTCGAGGGGGCTTGGGCTTATTTGCAACTCCCATCACCCCTGAGAAGGTACTCACTGCTGCCTCGTCCAAGAAGGCACCGTCTTTATATGCACAGTACGTGGAGTTGTTTGGGCTATTCAACTCCCCACAAGGTAAGTCTGGTGGAACTTGCTCAGGGCCCCTCGGAACGTGTGGGTCAGCTTTGTCCTGGGGGGGGGGTTATGACAGACAGCATTCTTTGGCTGTTACCGTCTGCTGAATTGGAGCTGTAAGCAGACTTCTGGCTTACCGCGTCCAGGGGTATTCCCATGTCCTCCAGTGCTGTATCTAGGAGGACCTCTAGGGGGCCCCTGGTTTTGCCCATACAAGGGAGGGGGTCAAGGATGCTTTGAAGGGAGGCCCTTCGCTTGAAGAGGGTCATTGCTACCGAGGTACTGCTGGTCAGGGAAGGTGTTGACCCCGACCTCTCCCTCGGTGCATTAGTGAACACCTCTTCTGCGAGGTGTGCTAGGGTTTGTGCCAACGACTGGGAAGGCTGGCTGGGGATGCCCTGGCTGGCTGCTACCTGCCCACTAGGCGGCAGTGTAGCCGTCCCACTCGCCTCCGTCTCTGCCTGCGAGGGCAAGACTGGGGACTTTGTGTGGACATTATCTGGTTTTGGATCTATGGGGGCCACCTGCAACTTGCTGTCTTTGATCTTGGTCTTCTTTCTTTTCCCCCCCTCGTCTCTACCCTTTCTTTTCCCCAACCCTCTGCTGGTTCTTCACTCCCTTCCCCTCCTTCTCACTCTCACTTTCACTGTCGCTTTCGCTTTCCTCCCCCACGGACTCAATCCTTATGGCGTCATAACGAGAGCCGAGGGGGAGTGCTGGCGCTGAGAGGGCCCTACTCAGGGGGGGGGCGCTGCTGGGTCCGGGCTCCCTCCCTGCCTCGTGTTCTGTATCAGAGGAGCTACTGGAGGAGCTAGTGGAGTAGCTGTTGTACTCTCTCTCTGGGCTGGGGGAAGGGGTCCTCGTAAAACGGGACATGTCTCGGGGGCGGGGGGGTGAGGGGGGTGCTGGTGATGATGGTGGTGCTGGAGTCTGGGTTTTGGATACTGTTGGTGGTGATGTGGACTGGTCTTTGTTACTTGCTCCCTCTTCCTGCTCAGGCCTAGGCTTGTTCGTATTTGCCTTGCTGGCTCTGGCCATGTTGGCATAGGAAGAGGGGCAGTCCTTAAACAGGTGCCTCTTCTTTCCACACAAATTGCACTGCCTCTCTTCTCTGCAGTGGCTGGTCTCGTGGGGGGCGCCGCAGTTCCTGCACTTGACTACAGTACATGCGGCCGCCATGTGTCCTAATTCCCCACATTTCCTGCAGAGTTTTGGCATCCCATTATAGAATACCAGCCCTCTGTTGGGCCCTAACACTATGGAGTTTGGAATGTGGCGGACGCCTCCAATGCCCGATGGATCAACATTAAGGCGTACCAGCCACTTTCTGGCTCCTGTCCAAACCCCATCTTCGTCTGTAATTTTCCTCCCTTCTGATGACACCCTCCCATAGCGGTTAAGCCATGTTGTAATATCATAGTCGCTAACAGCCTCATTGAAAAATTGGACAGTAACAACTTTCATTTCTCTGTCTGTCAGTGCATCCACACAAAATTCTTTGTATGGAGCGAGATATTTATTCTACCCCAAAAGGACCACATTTCTTGTAACTTTTGGGGGTTCCTAAAACTGACCTCAAACACTTCCTTAAGCCCTGGCAATTTCACCAAACAATTCAAGTCAGAAGGGGAAAAACCCATACCCCTCTGAAGAATGGTCCGGCTGAACTACAGTCTCGTCAGTCCTGGTTCCGTTTCATCTTGCTTGTTTCTTGTGAAGCGCACCGCATTGTGCCTCCTGGTCTCCTGGGTTGGCCGGAACGCCATCCTTCAGCTGGCTCCTCCGATTGGGGTGGGAGAAGCCTCTGGACGTCCGGGTTGTCTCTCTCTACGGAAAAGAAACAACGTAAGCAGCAAATCTGGGCAGTTGAAGGAACTATTACTTTAGTCCCTGAGGAGATGGTCGCCTCGCAAGAGGGACCCCCTCCCCAGGTGAACGGGTTAAGTGGGCATCTATAATTTAAACAATTGTGCAAGGAACATTTCAGTGCTTTTTCTAAAGACAGAGCTCGGCCGTTGCTTTTTTCGAAATTGCCTGCAATATTTATTAGTAGTAAAGGCGATACAGCGAATGTCACTTTCTCAGCCCTGTCCCTTTTGACAGATGTATGACCCTAAGTCCCGCCCCTTTACACCTTTTGATTGATTTATGACCCAAGCCCCGCACCTATTGATTGATTTATGACCACAAGCTCCGCCCCTTTCCAAGCCGTTGAGTGATTTATGACATTTAAGCCCCGCCCCTTTCCCATGCCTTTTTGAGTGATTTATGACCCTTATGCCCCGCCCCCTTTTTCGACATTAACGGGTTATCCATCAAAAATAGCCCACCCCCTAAAAAGGCATCTGTTGTGCCCTAGTTTACAGACTATTACATAGAAAAGAAAAAGAAAAAAGAGAGTGTGTGTGTGTGTGTGTGTGTATTTTTCTTTTGACCGTGTTCGAGTCCCTCCGAAACAATAACCTGGGTTATTGACAAACAGAGAGACCCCAAGCATATTAAAGAGTTTCATCATCAGTAAAAAAATATATATTAAAGTATAAAATATATATCAAAATATAAATGTAGCTGGCTCTTTGAGCTAAAATATATTAAAATATAGCTATATAAAATATATATAATGAACATGGTTCTACATAATGGTTGATTTTAACAGTACAACGTACTCTTAAAAATTATTTAAAGTTATTTTTGAATCTAATAAATGTTAGCACAGGTTCGAATTGTAAAGGTTTTAGGGTTGTAGGAGTCCTCCCATAATGCACCTGGGTCTGCATAATGGTTGATATAAATATTACAGAGAACTCTAAAAAAACGATTTATAATCATTTTAGATGTTAATAAATGTTACCACTACATTCTTTGGACTAATAGAAAGAATTGTTTAGCTAAACCGCCCTAAACGATGTCCCATTCATTCTCTATGGTAGTGCTAAACAAACCACTACGGATGTAATACTGCTGCCGTGGCAACATGGCGCTGTTGTGCAGGTCTGTGCCTAAAGTTAATGCATCGAGTTGAAAACTACACGAAAGGGAGCAAGAAAAAAGGGACCGCGTATAACACTGGTGCTGGTGTGAACAACAGCACATACTGCAATTCTATTATTACACAACAAAGGGAAGCCCCGCCAAAGCAGGGCATCAAAAAATTAGTTGAAACTCATAAATGTTCCTCTCCACGGAAATCTTTAGTAAAATACTCTTTTATTGAGATTTTACATTTTTTTTTTTTTTACATTTACACCCATTCGTTTTTTCATTCATTTTACATTTCTTTTAAAGATGACATTCATGCATACAGACATACATTTTGTTTTAAAAGCATTTAAAATACATTTAAAAACACCAAGACAATTGTGCTTTGTACATGGTTAAAACAGACACAGATTAAAATCGACATGACAAAAACCTGTGCTGCTTTAAAAGTGACTGGAAAAAAAGAACCATCTATAAAAAACCAGTGCTTGTGAGGGCCGGGGAGTGCTCTCTAAAAAGGTTCAAAAGTGAACATAAAACTATATTACTAAAACAGGGACAGGGGAAAAGGGACAGTGTGTGAAACAGTGAGTTAAAATTCTAAAATTTTAAAACACTTAAAATGTAACTTTTAATAGTTAACATTAAAAATCTTTTAGATACATAAAACAAAACAAAACAAAATCAAATAAAACATTCAAAATAAATCAAATCAAAATCCATAAAACTGAAACAAAAAGACTACATAAAACCAGGGCACCGTTCTAAAACGGTCATGCCAGCTAAAAAGGGCGGAATGCTGGCATGACAAAATAAATAAAAGGCTTAGCGGTGCCCCGTAGTCCCGCTCCTAGGAGCTAGCGGTTCCAGTTTTTTCCTTTATTCCATCTTCACGTCCTGAAGTCCGGCGATCCTCCACTCCGCGCTGGCCTTGTCCTTCCCGAGGGTCCGGATGTCCAGAATTACAAAGTCCTTGATAAGAGTTTGTGCCCTTCTGGTCGTGGTGATAGTGTCTAGCTCCTGCTTGTGATAGACACAGACGTTACGGCCCTCCCACAGGATCTGCTTGACAACATTGATGACACGCCAAACGCACTTAGCTGTGCTGGTAGTGATTCCTCCCGCAGGCCCATAGAGCACAGTCTCAGCGGTCATCTTGGCCGTGTCAGCAAACCTGTTTAGGAAGACAGAGACAGAGAGCCAGACACTGCCAGCCACATCACACTCCCAGAAGATATGGGCTGGTGTTTCTCTCTTGCGGCACTTTGCATAGGGGCATGTTTCTACTTGGGCTAGTCCCCTCCTGAACATGAACGCTCGAGTGGGGAGTGCACTGTGGACGGTGTTCCATGCTATATCCTTCTGGACATTACTGAGGCAGCTGTGAGACACATTCTCCCAGATTTTTTGGCTTTGGGTGAGGGAGAAAGTAGCTACTTTTTCAATTTCCTGGGAACCGGCAAGATATTTAGTTACAGCCTTGTATTCCCAGGAGGCCAATTTTGCTTTATCTAAGCCCAATTTATATATAGTGTCCCTTAAGGTTCTATAATACAATGGGGGGTCCCAGGAGTACGGCACGGTGTTATCAATAGTGCAGAGGCCCAAGGCCCTGAGACAGGTGGCAAAATAGAAACGATTCATGTAACATACCTTCCTGTCCAGGGCCTGGATGTTCTTGATAGTTTGCGTGAGCCCCTGCACTCGGGTGAGCTGCACAACGTCCGGGACCCCCTTACCTCCCTTCTTGTCGGCTTTACTCAGAGTGGCTCGCTTTACCCTCTCCATCTTGCTGCCCCAGATAAAGCGGTGGATAATGCGGTCCACCACTTTTTTGGTGGTCCTGTCTGGGGGAAAGATTTTTCCTACATAAGAGAGGATGGGGAACAGTATAGACTTGGTTATTAATACTCTACCCGTCATTGTTAAGGATCTTGTGCTCCATCCGCCAATCTTTTTACGGACCTGGTTAATGGCCGCCGTCCAGCTCTGGGCCCCCGAGCTATTGTTCTCGAAAATGAGGCCCAGAATCTTGATTTTGTCCTTTTTGACAGGGTACATGTCCGACAGTTCCCTATCTACCTGCCAATTTTTAGACACGTAGACTTCGCTCTTGGACTTATTAATCACTGCCCCGGTCGCCGTGCAGTACTTCTCAAGGATATTACTAATCCGAGGTACCGACGATGTGTTGGTGCAAATGAGTGACACATCGTCCATATATGCTGTTGTTTTGACCTGGACCCCGTTGGATCCAGGCAGCTGGAAACCAGTTATATTGGTATCCCTACGAATTGCCTGCAGGAGGGGTTCAATGCACACGACATATAGCAGTGGGGATAGTGGGCAACCCTGTCTGACCCCTGACTGGATAGATATTTTACCAGTCAGGTGCCTGTTCACCAAGACTCGGGTACTAATGTTTGTATATATGGTTTTAACCCACTCCCTAAGTCCAGGAGCGAATTTCATCTGGTCCATCACTTTGTACATATATTCATGGCTTACTCTATCGAACGCCTTCTCCTGGTCAAGGTTGAACAGGCAGAGGGGATGGTTCCGTTCTCTAGAATAAGCCAGAATGTCCCTTGTTAACATTAAAATATCGGTGATGGACCTCCCTGGGACGCCACAAGCCTGGTCGGGGCCAATGACCAAAGGGAGGTGTACTTGTAGCCGGAGCATCAGAGCTTTGGCTAGTATCTTGTAATCCACGCAAAGGAGGCTGATTGGGCGCCAATTCCGTAGATCTTTAACTTCCCCTTTCTTATGAAGGAGAGTAATTACACTCTCCCGCATAGAAGGGCCCAACCGCTTCTCCCTGTAGACCGCTCTGTAGACCTCCGCTAAATGGACTTTTAGCGTGTCCCAAAAAAGATGGTAATACTCACCCGGGATGCCATCTGGACCTGGCGTCTTACCGGTGTTCATGGTCTTAACCGCCTGGGTGAGCTCCTCCAGCATGAGTTCTGGGTCCTTCTCCTCCTCCTCGTCGTCCCGCACTGAGTCAGGCTCCAACTGGCTCAGGAACCACTCTATCAGGGTGTCATCTGTAGCTTTGATGTTATACAGGTCCCTATAGAAGTTCTCTACCACTTTTTTCACTCCCTCACTATCCTCTACTATCCTCCCCCTGCTGTCGAGCATGGAGGACATCAAGTGCCGCTTCTCCCTCGTTTTCTGGAAGAAGAAGCGAGTACACTTTTCGTCTTCCTCCATTTTTTGCACTTTTGCATTGTGCATGACCTTTCGTTGTTCCTCCCTACAAAGCACTGAAAGATCTAGCTTGGTCTGGGCTATCTCGTCGCTTACAGGGAACCCCCGAAGCTGAAGCAGGCTCAGACGCTGGAGGGCAGCATTCAGGTGTTTATATTTGGCCCTCCTTTCTTTTGCTTTCCTCTTGCCTGCTGCTATGAAATAACCCTTAGTTCTCATTTTGACCATCTCCCACCACTCTATAGGGGAGTTGAATAGGTCACGCAAAGTGGTCCACTCAACAAGCCTGCTCTTATAGGCTGCAGCTATGGAGGGGTCATCGAGTAAGGAGGTGTTTAATTTCCAGACCCCTGACCCCATCTGGGAGGTCTGAGGGACCTGCAATGTTACCTGCAGGAGCCTATGGTCAGAGAAGAAGACGGCCTGGGTGTCTACTGCCGTCTTCGTAAGGGAGCTGGTATGCAGGACGAGATCTATACGGGAGAAGGAGGTCCCAGATGAGCTCACCCAGGTAAAGGGAGGCACCAGGTCCTTACCTGCATCACACAGGGAGAAATCAAATATTACGGAGGACAAAACTCTACTAGAGCGGTCGTTGCGTGGCCTGCTCCGGTCTACGTCCCTCAGAGCACAATTGAAGTCACCTGACACGATGACGGGTACGTTCCCCAGCAGGAGTGGACGCAGCTGTGGAAAATATTGAACTCTTTCGTTTTGGTTAGTGGGTGCGTAGACATTGACCAGTCTGAGGGGAGTGTTGTTGTATGTCACATCCACGCTCAGAATTCTACCAGGTTCTACCTCCCTGCTGCTGCGGGAGGTAATAAATGGGTTTTTGAACAGGATACCTACTCCGTCGGCTCTGGCTATGTTGGAGCCCGACCAGAAGGAGTCCCCCAGGGTCCAACTCTCCTTCAGGTCCCTATAATCAGGGCTCGACGAAATACCACACTCTTGCAGAAAGATGAGATCTGCTTTCAAGTTAGCTAGATAGTTTAGTACATCAAATCTTTTTTGTGTCTCCCTGATGCTCCTGACATTAACAGACACACATATCAGGGCCATCAGGGTAGCTAACAAGAAAAGGAGTCGCTGCGTCCACCCCATAGCGACTATGATTGGGAGGTCGGGACACTCTTCCTACTCTTAGCTCTACGCTTGCTTCGAGGGGGCTTGGGCTTATTTGCAACTCCCATCACCCCTGAGAAGGTACTCACTGCTGCCTCGTCCAAGAAGGCACCGTCTTTATATGCACAGTACGTGGAGTTGTTGGGGCTATTCAACTCCCCACCAGGTAAGTCTGGTGGAACTTGCTCAGGGCCCCTCGGAACGTGTGGGTCAGCTTTGTCCTGGGGGGGGGGTTATGACAGACGGCATTCTTTGGCTGTTACCGTCTGTTGAGTTGGAGCTGTTAGCAGACTTCTGGCTTACCGCGTCCAGGGGTATTCCCATGTCCTCCAGTGCTGTATCTAGGAGGACCTCTAGGGGGCCCCTGGTTTTGCCCATACAAGGGAGGGGGTCAAGGATGCTTTGAAGGGAGGCCCTTCGCTTGAAGAGGGTCATTGCTACCGAGGTACTGCTGGTCAGGGAAGGTGTTGACCCCGACCTCTCCCTCGGTGCATTAGTGAACACCTCTTCTGCGAGGTGTGCTAGGGTTTGTGCCAACGACTGGGAAGGCTGGCTGGGGATGCCCTGGCTGGCTGCTACCTGCCCACTAGGCGGCAGTGTAGCCGTCCCACTCGCCTCCGTCTCTGCCTGGGAGGGCAAGACTGGGGACTTTGTGTGGACATTAGCTGGTTTTGGATCTATGGGGGCCACCTGCAACTTGCTGTCTTTGATCTTGATCTTCTTTCTTTTCCCCCCCTCGTCTCTACCCTTTCTTTTCCCCACCCTCTGCTGGTTCTTCACTCCCTTCCCCTCCTTCTCACTCTCACTTTCACTGTCGCTTTCGCTTTCCTCCCCCACTGACTCAATCCTTATGGCGTCATAACGAGAGCCGAGGGGGAGTGCTGGCGCTGAGAGGGCCCTACTCAGGGGGGGGCCGCTGCTGGGTCCGGGCTCCCTCCCTGCCTCGTGTTCTGCATCAGAGGAGCTACTGGAGGAGCTAGTGGAGTAGCTGTTGTACTCTCTCTCTGGGCTGGGGGAAGGGGTCCTCGTAAAACGGGACATGTCTCGGGGGTGGGGGGGTGAGGGGGGTGCTGGTGATGATGGTGGTGCTGGAGTCTGGGTCTTGGATACTGTTGGTGGTGATGTGGACTGATCTTTGTTACTTGCTCCCTCTTCCTGCTCAGGCCTAGGCTTGTTTGTGTTTGCCTTGCTGGCTCTGGCCATGTTGGCATAGGAAGAGGGGCAGTCCTTAAACAGGTGCCCCTTCTTTCCACACAAATTGCACTGCCTCTCTTCTCTGCAGTGGCTGGTCTCGTGGGGGGCGCCGCAGTTCCTGCACTTGACTACAGTACACGCGGCCGCCAGGTGTCCTAATTCCCCACATTTCCTGCAGAGTTTTGGCATCCCATTATAGAATACCAGCCCTCTGTTGGGCCCTAACACTATGGAGTTTGGAATGTGGCGGACGCCTCCAATGCCCGATGGATCAACATTAAGGCGTACCAGCCACTTTCTGGCTCCTGTCCAAACCCCATCTTCATCTGTAATTTTCCTCCCTTCTGATGACACCCTCCCATAGCGGTTAAGCCATGTTGTAATATCATAGTCGCTAACAGCCTCATTGAAAAATTGGACAGTAACAACTTTCATTTCTCTGTCTGTCAGTGCATCCACACAAAATTCTTTGTATGGAGCGAGATATTTATTCTCCCCCCAAAAGGACCACATTTCTTGTAACTTTTGGGGGTTCCTAAAACTGACCTCAAACACTTCCTTAAGCCCTGGCAATTTCACCAAACAATTCAAGTCAGAAGGGGAAAAACCCATACCCCTCTGAAGAATGGTCCGGCTGAACTCCAGTCTCGTCAGTCCTGGTTCCGTTTCCTCTTGTTGGGTCCTTGTGAAGCGCACCGCATTGTGCCTCCTGGTCTCCTGGGTTGGCCGGAACGCCATCCTTCAGCTGGCTCCTCCGATTGGGGTGGGAGAAGCCTCTGGACGTCCGGGTTGTCTCTCTCTACGGAAAAGAGACAACGTAAGCAGCAAATCTGGGCAGTTGAAGGAACTATTACTTTAGTCCCTGAGGAGATGGTCGCCTCGCAAGAGGGACCCCCTCCCCAGGTGAACGGTATCCTTCCCTGGCGGAGTAGGGGGCGCTGCTTGGCACCGAGACCACGTAGGAAGAATCGTGGCTGTGACGCCTCCTCGGGGTCCGGGGCCGCCCTCTGCTCCTCCCAGATGGCGCCCTCTTCAATGAATAAATAAATATATAAATGAATAAATGTTGAAATACATAAATCAATCAATAAATAAATACATGTCCATTTAGTTATTCATTTATGCATTTGTTTATTTTTAATTTGGGCATGGAATATCCTCCATAAAGCAGAACTAAAAGGTGAAGCAGAAATGTCGAAAGACAAAAATTAAATGTAAAAAGCAATTGGGAAAAATTCTCAGTTTAAGTGGGCATCTATAATTTAAACAATTGTGCAAGGAACATTTCAGTGCTTTTTCTAAAGACAGAGCTCGGCCGTTGCTTTTTTCGAAATTGCCTGCAATATTTATTAGTAGTAAAGGCGATACAGCGAATGTCACTTTCTCAGCCCTGTCCCTTTTGACAGATGTATGACCCTAAGTCCCGCCCCTTTACACCTTTTGATTGATTTATGACCCAAGCCCCGCACCTATTGATTGATTTATGACCACAAGCTCCGCCCCTTTCCAAGCCGTTGAGTGATTTATGACATTTAAGCCCCGCCCCTTTCCCCATGCCTTTTTGAGTGATTTATGACCCTTATGCCCCGCCCCCTTTTTTCGACATTAACGGGTTATCCATCAAAAATAGCCCACCCCCTAAAAAGGCATCTGTTGTGCCCTAGTTTACAGACTATTACATAGAAAAGATAAAGAAAAAAGAGAGAGTGTGTGTGTGTGTGTGTGTATTTTTCTTTTGACCGTGTTCGAGTCCCTCCGAAACAATAACCTGGGTTATTGACAAACAGAGAGACCCCAAGCATATTAAAGAGTTTCATCATCAGTAAAAAAATATATATTAAAGTATAAAATATATATCAAAATATAAATGTAGCTGGCTCTTTGAGCTAAAATATATTAAAATATAGCTATATAAAATATATATAATGAACATGGTTCTACATAATGGTTGATTTTAACAGTACAACGTACTCTTAAAAATTATTTAAAGTTATTTTTGAATCTAATAAATGTTAGCACAGGTTCGAATTGTAAAGGTTTTAGGGTTGTATGAGTCCTCCCATAATGCACCTGGGTCTGCATAATGGTTGATATAAATATTACAGAGAACTCTAAAAAAACGATTTATAATCATTTTAGATGTTAATAAATGTTACCACTACATTCTTTGGACTAATAGAAAGAATTGTTTAGCTAAACCGCCCTAAACGATGTCCCATTCATTCTCTATGGTAGTGCTAAACAAACCACTACGGATGTAATACTGCTGCCGTGGCAACATGGCGCTGTTGTGCAGGTCTGTGCCTAAAGTTAATGCATCGAGTTGAAAACTACACGAAAGGGAGCAAGAAAAAAGGGACCGCGTATAACACTGGTGCTGGTGTGAACAACAGCACATACTGCAATTCTATTATTACACAACAAAGGGAAGCCCCGCCAAAGCAGGGCATCAAAAAATTAGTTGAAACTCATAAATGTTCCTCTCCACGGAAATCTTTAGTAAAATACTCTTTTATGAGATTTTACATTTTTTACATTTACACCCATTCGTTTTTTCATTCATTTTACATTTCTTTTAAAGATGACATTCATGCATACAGACATACATTTTGTTTTAAAAGCATTTAAAATACATTTAAAAACACCAAGACAATTGTGCTTTGTACATGGTTAAAACAGACACAGATTAAAATCAACATGAAAAAAACCTGTGCTGTTTTAAAAGTGACTGGAAAAAAAGAACCATCTATAAAAAACCAGTGCTTGTGAGGGCCGGGGAGTGCTCTCTAAAAAGGTTCAAAAGTGAACATAAAACTAGATCTAAAACAGGGACAGGGGAAAAGGGACAGTGTATAAAACAGTGAGTTAAAATTCTAAAATTTTAAAACACTTAAAATGTAACTTTTAATAGTTAACATTAAAAATCTTTTAGATACATAAAACAAAACAAAACAAAAATCAAATAAAACATTCAAAATAAATCAAATCAAAATCCATAAAACTGAAACAAAAAGACTACATAAAACCAGGGCACCGTTCAAAAACGGTCATGCCAGCTAAAAAGGGCGGAATGCTGGCATGACAAAATAAATAAAAGGCTTAGCGGTGCCCCGTAGTCCCGCTCCTAGGAGCTAGCGGTTCCAGTTTTTTCCTTTATTCCATCTTCACGTCCTGAAGTCCGGCGATCCTCCACTCCGCGCAGGCCTTGTCCTTCCCGAGGGTCCGGATGTCCAGAATTACAAAGTCCTTGATAAGAGTTTGTGCCCTTCTGGTCGTGGTGATAGTGTCTAGCTCCTGCTTGTGATAGACACAGACGTTACGGCCTTCCCACAGGATCTGCTTGACAACATTGATGACACGCCAAACGCACTTAGCTGTGCTGGTAGTGATTCCTCCCGCAGGCCCATAGAGCACAGTCTCAGCGGTCATCTTGGCCGTGTCAGCAAACCTGTTTAGGAAGACAGAGACAGAGAGCCAGACACTGCCAGCCACATCACACTCCCAGAAGATATGGGCTGGTGTTTCTCTCTTGCGGCACTTTGCATAGGGGCATGTTTCTACTTGGGCTAGTCCCCTCCTGAACATGAACGCTCGAGTGGGGAGTGCACTGTGGACGGTGTTCCATGCTATATCCTTCTGGACATTACTGAGGCAGCTGTGAGACACATTCTCCCAGATTTTTTGGCTTTGGGTGAGGGAGAAAGTAGCTACTTTTTCAATTTCCTGGGAACCGGCAAGATATTTAGTTACAGCCTTGTATTCCCAGGAGGCCAATTTTGCTTTATCTAAGCCCAATTTATATATAGTGTCCCTTAAGGTTCTATAATACAATGGGGGGTCCCAGGAGTACGGCACGGTGTTATCAATAGTGCAGAGGCCCAAGGCCCTGAGACAGGTGGCAAAATAGAAACGATTCATGTAACATACCTTCCTGTCCAGGGCCTGGATGTTCTTGATAGTTTGCGTGAGCCCCTGCACTCGGGTGAGCTGCACAACGTCCGGGACCCCCTTACCTCCCTTCTTGTCGGCTTTACTCAGAGTGGCTCGCTTTACCCTCTCCATCTTGCTGCCCCAGATAAAGCGGTGGATAATGCGGTCCACCACTTTTTTGGTGGTCCTGTCTGGGGGAAAGATTTTTCCTACATAAGAGAGGATGGGGAACAGTATAGACTTGGTTATTAATACTCTACCCGTCATTGTTAAGGATCTTGTGCTCCATCCGCCAATCTTTTTACGGACCTGGTTAATGGCCGCCGTCCAGCTCTGGGCCCCCGAGCTATTGTTCTCGAAAATGAGGCCCAGAATCTTGATTTTGTCCTTTTTGACAGGGTACATGTCCGACAGTTCCCTATCTACCTGCCAATTCTTAGACACGTAGACTTCGCTCTTGGACTTATTAATCACTGCCCCGGTCGCCGTGCAGTACTTCTCAAGGATATTACTAATCCGAGGTACCGACGATGTGTTGGTGCAAATGAGTGACACATCGTCCATATATGCTGTTGTTTTGACCTGGACCCCGTTGGATCCAGGCAGCTGGAAACCAGTTATATTGGTATCCCTACGAATTGCCTGCAGGAGGGGTTCAATGCACACGACATATAGCAGTGGGGATAGTGGGCAACCCTGTCTGACCCCTGACTGGATAGATATTTTACCAGTCAGGTGCCTGTTCACCAAGACTCGGGTACTAATGTTTGTATATATGGTTTTAACCCACTCCCTAAGTCCAGGAGCGAATTTCATCTGGTCCATCACTTTGTACATATATTCATGGCTTACCCTATCGAACGCCTTCTCCTGGTCAAGGTTGAACAGGCAGAGGGGATGGTTCCGTTCTCTAGAATAAGCCAGAATGTCCCTTGTTAACATTAAAATATCCGTGATGGACCTCCCTGGGACGCCACAAGCCTGGTCGGGGCCAATGACCAAAGGGAGGTGTACTTGTAGCCGGAGCATCAGAGCTTTGGCTAGTATCTTGTAATCCACGCAAAGGAGGCTGATTGGGCGCCAATTCCGTAGATCTTTAACTTCCCCTTTCTTATGAAGGAGAGTGATTACACTCTCCCGCATAGAAGGGCCCAACCGCTTCTCCCTGTAGACCGCTCTGTAGACCTCCGCTAAATGGACTTTTAGCGTGTCCCAAAAAAGATGGTAATACTCACCCGGGATGCCATCTGGACCTGGCGTCTTACCGGTGTTCATGGTCTTAACCGCCTGGGTGAGCTCCTCCAGCGTGAGTTCTGGGTCCTTCTCCTCCTCCTCCTCGTCCCGCACTGAGTCAGGCTCCAACTGGCTCAGGAACCACTCTATCAGGGTGTCATCTGTAGCTTTGATGTTATACAGGTCCCTATAGAAGTTCTCTACCACTTTTTTCACTCCCTCACTATCCTCTACTATCCTCCCCCTGCTGTCGAGCATGGAGGACATCAAGTGCCGCTTCTCCCTCGTTTTCTGGAAGAAGAAGCGAGTACACTTTTCGTCTTCCTCCATTTTTTGCACTTTTGCATTGTGCATGACCTTTCGTTGTTCCTCCCTACAAAGCACATCTAGCTTGGTCTGGGCTATCTCGTCGCTTACAGGGAACCCCCGAAGCTGAAGCAGGCTCAGACGCTGGAGGGCAGCATTCAGGTATTTATATTTGGCCCTCCTTTCTTTTGCTTTCCTCTTGCCTGCTGCTATGAAATAACCCTTAGTTCTCATTTTGACCATCTCCCACCACTCTATAGGGGAGTTGAATAGGTCACGCAAAGTGGTCCACTCAACAAGCCTGCTCTTATAGGCTGCAGCTATGGAGGGGTCATCGAGTAAGGAGGTGTTTAATTTCCAGACCCCTGACCCCATCTGGGAGGTCTGAGGGACCTGCAATGTTACCTGCAGGAGCCTATGGTCAGAGAAGAAGACGGCCTGGGTGTCTACTGCCGTCTTCGTAAGGGAGCTGGTATGCAGGACGAGATCTATACGGGAGAAGGAGGTCCCAGATGAGCTCACCCAGGTAAAGGGAGGCACCAGGTCCTTACCTGCATCACACAGGGAGAAATCAGATATTACGGAGGACAAAACTCTACTAGAGCGGTCGTTGCGTGGCCTGCTCCGGTCTACGTCCCTCAGAGCACAATTGAAGTCACCTGACACGATGACGGGTACGTTCCCCAGCAGGAGTGGACGCAGCTGTGGAAAAAATTGAACTCTTTCGTTTTGGTTAGTGGGTGCGTAGACATTGACCAGTCTGAGGGGAGTGTTGTTGTATGTCACATCCACGCTCAGAATTCTACCAGGTTCTACCTCCCTGCTGCTGCGGGAGGTAATAAATGGGTTTTTAAACAGGATACCTACTCCGTCGGCTCTGGCTATGTTGGAGCCCGACCAGAAGGAGTCCCCCAGGGTCCAACTCTCCTTCAGGTCCCTATAATCAGGGCTCGACGAAATACCACACTCCTGCAGAAAGATGAGATCTGCTTTCAAGTTAGCTAGATAGTTTAGTACATCAAATCTTTTTTGTGTCTCCCTGATGCTCCTGACATTAACAGACACACATATCAGGGCCATCAGGGTAGCTAACAAGAAAAGGAGTCGCTGCGTCCACCCCATAGCGACTATGATTGGGAGGTCGGGACACTCTTCCTACTCTTAGCTCTACGCTTGCTTCGAGGGGGCTTGGGCTTATTTGCAACTCCCATCACCCCTGAGAAGGTACTCACTGCTGCCTCGTCCAAGAAGGCACCGTCTTTATATGCACAGTACGTGGAGTTGTTGGGGCTATTCAACTCCCCACAAGGTAAGTCTGGTGGAACTTGCTCAGGGCCCCTCGGAACGTGTGGGTCAGCTTTGTCCTGGGGGGGGGTTATGACAGACAGCATTCTTTGGCTGTTACCGTCTGTTGAATTGGAGCTGTTAGCAGACTTCTGGCTTACCGCGTCCAGGGGTATTCCCATGTCCTCCAGTGCTGTATCTAGGAGGACCTCTAGGGGGCCCCTGGTTTTGCCCATACAAGGGAGGGGGTCAAGGATGCTTTGAAGGGAGGCCCTTCGCTTGAAGAGGGTCATTGCTACCGAGGTACTGCTGGTCAGGGAAGGTGTTGACCCCGACCTCTCCCTCGGTGCATTAGTGAACACCTCTTCTGCGAGGTGTGCTAGGGTTTGTGCCAACGACTGGGAAGGCTGGCTGGGGATGCCCTGGCTGGCTGCTACCTGCCCACTAGGCGGCAGTGTAGCCGTCCCACTCGCCTCCGTCTCTGCCTGCGAGGGCAAGACTGGGGACTTTGTGTGGACATTAGCTGGTTTTGGATCTATGGGGGCCACCTGCAACTTGCTGTCTTTGATCCTGATCTTCTTTCTTTTCCCCCCCTCGTCTCTACCCTTTCTTTTCCCCACCCTCTGCTGGTTCTTCACTCCCTTCCCCTCCTTCTCACTCTCACTTTCACTGTCGCTTTCGCTTTCCTCCCCCACGGACTCAATCCTTATGGCGTCATAACGAGAGCCGAGGGGGAGTGCTGGCGCTGAGAGGGCCCTACTCAGGGGGGGGCCGCTGCTGGGTCCGGGCTCCCTCCCTGCCTCGTGTTCTGCATCAGAGGAGCTACTGGAGGAGCTAGTGGAGTAGCTGTTGTACTCTCTCTCTGGGCTGGGGGAAGGGGTCCTCGTAAAACGGGACATGTCTCGGGGGCGGGGGGGTGAGGGGGGTGCTGGTGATGATGGTGGTGCTGGAGTCTGGGTTTTGGATACTGTTGGTGGTGATGTGGACTGATCTTTGTTACTTGCTCCCTCTTCCTGCTCAGGCCTAGGCTTGTTTGTGTTTGCCTTGCTGGCTCTGGCCATGTTGGCATAGGAAGAGGGGCAGTCCTTAAACAGGTGCCCCTTCTTTCCACACAAATTGCACTGCCTCTCTTCTCTGCAGTGGCTGGTCTCGTGGGGGGCGCCGCAGTTCCTGCACTTGACTACAGTACACGCGGCCGCCAGGTGTCCTAATTCCCCACATTTCCTGCAGAGTTTTGGCATCCCATTATAGAATACCAGCCCTCTGTTGGGCCCTAACACTATGGAGTTTGGAATGTGGCGGACGCCTCCAATGCCCGATGGATCAACATTAAGGCGTACCAGCCACTTTCTGGCTCCTGTCCAAACCCCATCTTCGTCTGTAATTTTCCTCCCTTCTGATGACACCCTCCCATAGCGGTTAAGCCATGTTGTAATATCATAGTCGCTAACAGCCTCATTGAAAAATTGGACAGTAACAACTTTCATTTCTCTGTCTGTCAGAGCATCCACACAAAATTCTTTGTATGGAGCGAGATATTTATTCTCCCCCCAAAAGGACCACATTTCTTGTAACTTTTGGGGGTTCCTAAAACTGACCTCAAACACTTCCTTAAGCCCTGGCAATTTCACCAAACAATTCAAGTCAGAAGGGGAAAAGCCCATACCCCTCTGAAGAATGGTCCGGCTGAACTCCAGTCTCGTCAGTCCTGGTTCCGTTTCATCTTGCTGGGTCCTTGTGAAGCGCACCGCATTGTGCCTCCTGGTCTCCTGGGTTGGCCGGAACGCCATCCTTCAGCTGGCTCCTCCGATTGGGGTGGGAGAAGCCTCTGGACGTCCGGGTTGTCTCTCTCTACGAAAAAGAGACAACGTAAGCAGCAAATCTGGGCAGTTGAAGGAACTATTACTTTAGTCCCTGAGGAGATGGTCGCCTCGCAAGAGGGACCCCCTCCCCAGGTGAACGGTGTCCTTCCCTGGCGGAGTAGGGGGCGCTGCTTGGCACCGAGACCACGTAGGAAGAATCGTGGCTGTGACGCCTCCTCGGGGTCCGGGGCCGCCCTCTGCTCCTCCCAGATGGCGCCCTCTGCTGGGCGCCTGCTGCTCTCTCGGTCTGGATCTCGATTACAATCAAGGGCTGGGGATGAGGTCGTCTAGGTCATCAAAGGGTCCTCAAAGGTCGTCTGGATGGTAGGTCCTCCTTCTCTCTAACTCCAGGAACGTCTGGAAAAGCCTGAAAAAGAAAAAAACTGGAACCGCCTGAAAAAGAAAAAACTGCTCTCAACAGTCAACAAAATCTTGAAAGACCCTCGGCCTGGATTGGGCAAGCCAAAACCAGACTGAGCATTAGTCTTCCAAAAAGTTGCCGAGCTGAAGAAAGCCAGTCAAAAATAAAAAAAAATTCTGTTCCTCCTCACCCGAACAAACCTCTCACAGACCCTCGGAGGGAGCGGGCAATGCCACTACCCTCTAAGCCTTAGTCTTAGAAAGATTTATTCGAACTGAAGAGAAGCCAGAGTATATGCTAAATGAAAGAAAGGAGCCCCCTCCTCTACTAAACCAGCCTCTACCCAGGTTTAACTTCCTCTCTTATTTACTTCTTTAGTAAGCTTACTCAGCTGTGGTGAAAGCAGACTAAGCTTACTCTGCTGTTTACTGTTTACTCTGAGAGTAGCTACTCTCCACTTTTATGCAAGCCACCCATGGTGTATACTTGCTTTTTATCTATTCCTATATACGTAATCCTTACCCGCTGTACCATATTTACAGTATTATTTGTTGTACTTGACTATGTATTATTTTACCTGTGCTTTTGCATTTTTATAAACGATTTCTTGCTAAAACAGTTTGTGTAAGAATACTCTTGTCCTCATTGAAAAAAGTGTTTCATTATAAAAAAAAATACAAACAATAAAAAGGGCTCGTCCAGGATTTGGTCCCCGGACCTCTCGCACCCTAAGCGAGAATCATACAGCTAGACCAACGAGCCACCATAATGGTTTCTGCCTGCACTGCAAACTCAATCGGTACATTGTCAATACATGGACTAGCCAATGGTGTAAATGATACCGCCCATTCGCTTTGATTGACACGCGTGTCTTTGCATAACGAAATGTAAAAAGCAGTCGAAGAGGAAATGCAGTGGCGGAAATGTAAAAGCGAAAGCGCATAGTGAAATGCAAGTAGCAGAAAAGGAACTGTCGTAGCAGAAATGTACATGTAAAAAGCAAAGTGGCAAAAGTGAAATAAGTCAATGAATAAATAAATATATAAATGAATAAATGTTGAAATACATAAATCAATCAATAAATAAATACATGTCCATTTAGTTATTCATTTATGCATTTGTTTATTTTTAATTTGGGCATGGAATATCCTCCATAAAGCAGAACTAAAAGGTGAAGCAGAAATGTCGAAAGACAAAAATTAAATGTAAAAAGCAATTGGAAAAAATTCTCAGTTTAAGTGGGCATCTATAATTTAAACAATTGTGCAAGGAACATTTCAGTGCTTTTTCTAAAGACAGAGCTCGGCCGTTGCTTTTTTCGAAATTGCCTGCAATATTTATTAGTAGTAAAGGCGATACAGCGAATGTCACTTTCTCAGCCCTGTCCCTTTTGACAGATGTATGACCCTAAGTCCCGCCCCTTTACACCTTTTGATTGATTTATGACCCAAGCCCCGCACCTATTGATTGATTTATGACCACAAGCTCCGCCCCTTTCCAAGCCGTTGAGTGATTTATGACATTTAAGCCCCGCCCCTTTCCCCATGCCTTTTTGAGTGATTTATGACCCTTATGCCCCGCCCCCTTTTTTCGACATTAACGGGTTATCCATCAAAAATAGCCCACCCCCTAAAAAGGCATCTGTTGTGCCCTAGTTTACAGACTATTACATAGAAAAGAAAAAGAAAAAAGAGAGAGTGTGTGTGTGTGTGTGTGTATTTTTCTTTTGACCGTGTTCGAGTCCCTCCGAAACAATAACCTGGGTTATTGACAAACAGAGAGACCCCAAGCATATTAAAGTTTCATCATCAGTAAAAAAATATATATTAAAGTATAAAATATATATCAAAATATAAATGTAGCTGGCTCTTTGAGCTAAAATATATTAAAATATAGCTATATAAAATATATATAATGAACATGGTTCTACATAATGGTTGATTTTAACAGTACAACGTACTCTTAAAAATTATTTAAAGTTATTTTTGAATCTAATAAATGTTAGCACAGGTTCGAATTGTAAAGGTTTTAGGGTTGTAGGAGTCCTCCCATAATGCACCTGGGTCTGCATAATGGTTGATATAAATATTACAGAGAACTCTAAAAAAACGATTTATAATCATTTTAGATGTTAATAAATGTTACCACTACATTCTTTGGACTAATAGAAAGAATTGTTTAGCTAAACCGCCCTAAACGATGTCCCATTCATTCTCTATGGTAGTGCTAAACAAACCACTACGGATGTAATACTGCTGCCGTGGCAACATGGCGCTGTTGTGCAGGTCTGTGCCTAAAGTTAATGCATCGAGTTGAAAACTACACGAAAGGGAGCAAGAAAAAAGGGACCGCGTATAACACTGGTGCTGGTGTGAACAACAGCACATACTGCAATTCTATTATTACACAACAAAGGGAAGCCCCGCCAAAGCAGGGCATCAAAAAATTAGTTGAAACTCATAAATGTTCCTCTCCACGGAAATCTTTAGTAAAATACTCTTTTATTGAGATTTTACATTTTTTTTTTTACATTTACACCCATTCGTTTTTTCATTCATTTTACATTTCTTTTAAAGATGACATTCATGCATACAGACATACATTTTGTTTTAAAAGCATTTAAAACACATTTAAAAACACCAAGACAATTGTGCTTTGTACATGGTTAAAACAGACACAGATTAAAATCAACATGAAAAAAACCTGTGCTGTTTTAAAAGTGACTGGAAAAAAAGAACCATCTATAAAAAACCAGTGCTTGTGAGGGCCGGGGAGTGCTCTCTAAAAGTTCAAAAGTGAACATAAAACTATATTACTAAAACAGGGACAGGGGAAAAGGGACAGTGTGTGGAACAGTGAGTTAAAATTCTAAAATTTTAAAACACTTAAAATGTAACTTTTAATAGTTTACATTAAAAATCTTAAAGATACATAAAACAAAACAAAACAAAATCAAATAAAACATTCAACATAAATCAAATAAAAGTCCATAAAACTGAAACAAAAAGACTACATAAAACCAGGGCACCGTTCAAAAACGGTCATGCCAGCTAAAAAGGGCGGAATGCTGGCATGACAAAATAAATAAAAGGCTTAGCGGTGCCCCGTAGTCCCGCTCCTAGGAGCTAGCGGTTCCAGTTTTTTCCATTATTCCATCTTCACGTCCTGAAGTCCGGCGATCCTCCACTCCGCGCAGGCCTTGTCCTTCCCGAGGGTCCGGATGTCCAGAATTACAAAGTCCTTGATAAGAGTTTGTGCCCTTCTGGTCGTGGTGATAGTGTCTAGCTCCTGCTTGTGATAGACACAGACGTTACGGCCTTCCCACAGGATCTGCTTGACAACATTGATGACACGCCAAACGCACTTAGCTGTGCTGGTAGTGATTCCTCCCGCAGGCCCATAGAGCACAGTCTCAGCGGTCATCTTGGCCGTGTCAGCAAACCTGTTTAGGAAGACAGAGACAGAGAGCCAGACACTGCCAGCCACATCACACTCCCAGAAGATATGGGCTGGTGTTTCTCTCTTGCGGCACTTTGCATAGGGGCATGTTTCTACTTGGGCTAGTCCCCTCCTGAACATGAACGCTCGAGTGGGGAGTGCACTGTGGACGGTGTTCCATGCTATATCCTTCTGGACATTACTGAGGCAGCTGTGAGACACATTCTCCCAGATTTTTTGGCTTTGGGTGAGGGAGAAAGTAGCTACTTTTTCAATTTCCTGGGAACCGGCAAGATATTTAGTTACAGCCTTGTATTCCCAGGAGGCCAATTTTGCTTTATCTAAGCCCAATTTATATATAGTGTCCCTTAAGGTTCTATAATACAATGGGGGGTCCCAGGAGTACGGCACGGTGTTATCAATAGTGCAGAGGCCCAAGGCCCTGAGACAGGTGGCAAAATAGAAACGATTCATGTAACATACCTTCCTGTCCAGGGCCTGGATGTTCTTGATAGTTTGCGTGAGCCCCTGCACTCGGGTGAGCTGCACAACGTCCGGGACCCCCTTACCTCCCTTCTTGTCGGCTTTACTCAGGGTGGCTCGCTTTACCCTCTCCATCTTGCTGCCCCAGATAAAGCGGTGGATAATGCGGTCCACCACTTTTTTGGTGGTCCTGTCTGGGGGAAAGATTTTTCCTACATAAGAGAGGATGGGGAACAGTATAGACTTGGTTATTAATACTCTACCCGTCATTGTTAAGGATCTTGTGCTCCATCCGCCAATCTTTTTACGGACCTGGTTAATGGCCGCCGTCCAGCTCTGGGCCCCCGAGCTATTGTTCTCGAAAATGAGGCCCAGAATCTTGATTTTGTCCTTTTTGACAGGGTACATGTCCGACAGTTCCCTATCTACCTGCCAATTTTTAGACACGTAGACTTCGCTCTTGGACTTATTAATCACTGCCCCGGTCGCCGTGCAGTACTTCTCAAGGATATTACTAATCCGAGGTACCGACGATGTGTTGGTGCAAATGAGTGACACATCGTCCATATATGCTGTTGTTTTGACCTGGACCCCGTTGGATCCAGGCAGCTGGAAACCAGTTATATTGGTATCCCTACGAATTGCCTGCAGGAGGGGTTCAATGCACACGACATATAGCAGTGGGGATAGTGGGCAACCCTGTCTGACCCCTGACTGGATAGATATTTTACCAGTCAGGTGCCTGTTCACCAAGACTCGGGTACTAATGTTTGTATATATGGTTTTAACCCACTCCCTAAGTCCAGGAGCGAATTTCATCTGGTCCATCACTTTGTACATATATTCATGGCTTACCCTATCGAACGCCTTCTCCTGGTCAAGGTTGAACAGGCAGAGGGGATGGTTCCGTTCTCTAGAATAAGCCAGAATGTCCCTTGTTAACATTAAAATATCCGTGATGGACCTCCCTGGGACGCCACAAGCCTGGTCGGGGCCAATGACCAAAGGGAGGTGTACTTGTAGCCGGAGCATCAGAGCTTTGGCTAGTATCTTGTAATCCACGCAAAGGAGGCTGATTGGGCGCCAATTCCGTAGATCTTTAACTTCCCCTTTCTTATGAAGGAGAGTAATTACACTCTCCCGCATAGAAGGGCCCAACCGCTTCTCCCTGTAGACCGCTCTGTAGACCTCCGCTAAATGGACTTTTAGCGTGTCCCAAAAAAGATGGTAATACTCACCCGGGATGCCATCTGGACCTGGCGTCTTACCGGTGTTCATGGTCTTAACCGCCTGGGTGAGCTCCTCCAGCGTGAGTTCTGGGTCCTTCTCCTCCTCCTCCTCGTCCCGCACTGAGTCAGGCTCCAACTGGCTCAGGAACCACTCTATCAGGGTGTCATCTGTAGCTTTGATGTTATACAGGTCCCTATAGAAGTTCTCTACCACTTTTTTCACTCCCTCACTATCCTCTACTATCCTCCCCCTGCTGTCGAGCATGGAGGACATCAAGTGCCGCTTCTCCCTCGTTTTCTGGAAGAAGAAGCGAGTACACTTTTCGTCTTCCTCCATTTTTTGCACTTTTGCATTGTGCATGACCTTTCGTTGTTCCTCCCTACAAAGCACTGAAAGATCTAGCTTGGTCTGGGCTATCTCGTCGCTTACAGGGAACCCCCGAAGCTGAAGCAGGCTCAGACGCTGGAGGGCAGCATTCAGGTGTTTATATTTGGCCCTCCTTTCTTTTGCTTTCCTCTTGCCTGCTGCTATGAAATAACCCTTAGTTCTCATTTTGACCATCTCCCACCACTCTATAGGGGAGTTGAATAGGTCACGCAAAGTGGTCCACTCAACAAGCCTGCTCTTATAGGCTGCAGCTATGGAGGGGTCATCGAGTAAGGAAGTGTTTAATTTCCAAACCCCTGACCCCATCTGGGAGGTCTGAGGGACCTGCAATGTTACCTGCAGGAGCCTATGGTCAGAGAAGAAGACGGCCTGGGTGTCTACTGCCGTCTTCGTAAGGGAGCTGGTATGCAGGACGAGATCTATACGGGAGAAGGAGGTCCCAGATGAGCTCACCCAGGTAAAGGGAGGCACCAGGTCCTTACCTGCATCACACAGGGAGAAATCAAATATTACGGAGGACAAAACTCTACTAGAGCGGTCGTTGCGTGGCCTGCTCCGGTCTACGTCCCTCAGAGCACAATTGAAGTCACCTGACACGATGACGGGTACGTTCCCCAGCAGGAGTGGACGCAGCTGTGGAAAAAATTGAACTCTTTCGTTTTGGTTAGTGGGTGCGTAGACATTGACCAGTCTGAGGGGAGTGTTGTTGTATGTCACATCCACGCTCAGAATTCTACCAGGTTCTACCTCCCTGCTGCTGCGGGAGGTAATAAATGGGTTTTTAAACAGGATACCTACTCCGTCGGCTCTGGCTATGTTGGAGCCCGACCAGAAGGAGTCCCCCAGGGTCCAACTCTCCTTCAGGTCCCTATAATCAGGGCTCGACGAAATACCACACTCCTGCAGAAAGATGAGATCTGCTTTCAAGTTAGCTAGATAGTTTAGTACATCAAATCTTTTTTGTGTCTCCCTGATGCTCCTGACATTAACAGACACACATATCAGGGCCATCAGGGTAGCTAACAAGAAAAGGAGTCGCTGCGTCCACCCCATAGCGACTATGATTGGGAGGTCGGGACACTCTTCCTACTCTTAGCTCTACGCTTGCTTCGAGGGGGCTTGGGCTTATTTGCAACTCCCATCACCCCTGAGAAGGTACTCACTGCTGCCTCGTCCAAGAAGGCACCGTCTTTATATGCACAGTACGTGGAGTTGTTTGGGCTATTCAACTCCCCACAAGGTAAGTCTGGTGGAACTTGCTCAGGGCCCCTCGGAACGTGTGGGTCAGCTTTGTCCTGGGGGGGGGTTATGACAGACAGCATTCTTTGGCTGTTACCGTCTGTTGAATTGGAGCTGTTAGCAGACTTCTGGCTTACCGCGTCCAGGGGTATTCCCATGTCCTCCAGTGCTGTATCTAGGAGGACCTCTAGGGGGCCCCTGGTTTTGCCCATACAAGGGAGGGGGTCAAGGATGCTTTGAAGGGAGGCCCTTCGCTTGAAGAGGGTCATTGCTACCGAGGTACTGCTGGTCAGGGAAGGTGTTGACCCCGACCTCTCCCTCGGTGCATTAGTGAACACCTCTTCTGCGAGGTGTGCTAGGGTTTGTGCCAACGACTGGGAAGGCTGGCTGGGGATGCCCTGGCTGGCTGCTACCTGCCCACTAGGCGGCAGTGTAGCCGTCCCACTCGCCTCCGTCTCTGCCTGCGAGGGCAAGACTGGGGACTTTGTGTGGACATTAGCTGGTTTTGGATCTATGGGGGCCACCTGCAACTTGCTGTCTTTGATCCTGATCTTCTTTCTTTTCCCCCCCTCGTCTCTACCCTTTCTTTTCCCCACCCTCTGCTGGTTCTTCACTCCCTTCCCCTCCTTCTCACTCTCACTTTCACTGTCGCTTTCGCTTTCCTCCCCCACGGACTCAATCCTTATGGCGTCATAACGAGAGCCGAGGGGGAGTGCTGGCGCTGAGAGGGCCCTACTCAGGGGGGGGCCGCTGCTGGGTCCGGGCTCCCTCCCTGCCTCGTGTTCTGCATCAGAGGAGCTACTGGAGGAGCTAGTGGAGTAGCTGTTGTACTCTCTCTCTGGGCTGGGGGAAGGGGTCCTCGTAAAACGGGACATGTCTCGGGGGCGGGGGGGTGAGGGGGGTGCTGGTGATGATGGTGGTGCTGGAGTCTGGGTCTTGGATACTGTTGGTGGTGATGTGGACTGATCTTTGTTACTTGCTCCCTCTTCCTGCTCAGGCCTAGGCTTGTTCGTATTTGCCTTGCTGGCTCTGGCCATGTTGGCATAGGAAGAGGGGCAGTCCTTAAACAGGTGCCCCTTCTTTCCACACAAATTGCACTGCCTCTCTTCTCTGCAGTGGCTGGTCTCGTGGGGGGCGCCGCAGTTCCTGCACTTGACTACAGTACATGCGGCCGCCAGGTGTCCTAATTCCCCACATTTCCTGCAGAGTTTTGGCATCCCATTATAGAATACCAGCCCTCTGTTGGGCCCTAACACTATGGAGTTTGGAATGTGGCGGACGCCTCCAATGCCCGATGGATCAACATTAAGGCGTACCAGCCACTTTCTGGCTCCTGTCCAAACCCCATCTTCATCTGTAATTTTCCTCCCTTCTGATGACACCCTCCCATAGCGGTTAAGCCATGTTGTAATATCATAGTCGCTAACAGCCTCATTGAAAAATTGGACAGTAACAACTTTAATTTCTCTGTCTGTCAGTGCATCCACACAAAATTCTTTGTATGGAGCGAGATATTTATTCTCCCCCCAAAAGGACCACATTTCTTGTAACTTTTGGGGGTTCCTAAAACTGACCTCAAACACTTCCTTAAGCCCTGGCAATTTCACCAAACAATTCAAGTCAGAAGGGGAAAAACCCATACCCCTCTGAAGAATGGTCCGGCTGAACTCCAGTCTCGTCAGTCCTGGTTCCGTTTCCTCTTGCTGGGTCCTTGTGAAGCGCACCGCATTGTGCCTCCTAGTCTCCTGGGTTGGCCGGAACGCCATCCTTCAGCTGGCTCCTCCGATTGGGGTGGGAGAAGCCTCTGGACGTCCGGGTTGTCTCTCTCTACGGAAAAGAAACAACGTAAGCAGCAAATCTGGGCAGTTGAAGGAACTATTACTTTAGTCCCTGAGGAGATGGTCGCCTCGCAAGAGGGACCCCCTCCCCAGGTGAACGGTGTCCTTCCCTGGCGGAGTAGGGGGCGCTGCTTGGCACCGAGACCACGTAGGAAGAATCGTGGCTGTGACGCCTCCTCGGGGTCCGGGGCCGCCCTCTGCTCCTCCCAGATGGCGCCCTCTGCTGGGCGCCTGCTGCTCTCTCGGTCTGGATCTCGATTACAATCAAGGGCTGGGGATGAGGTCGTCTAGGTCATCAAAGGGTCCTCAAAGGTCGTCTGGATGGTAGGTCCTCCTTCTCTCTAACTCCAGGAACGTCTGGAAAAGCCTGAAAAAGAAAAAAACTGGAACCGCCTGAAAAAGAAAAAACTGCTCTCAACAGTCAACAAAATCTTGAAAGACCCTCGGCCTGGATTGGGCAAGCCAAAGCCAAAAAATCTTTAGTAAAATACTCTTTTATTGAGATTTTACATTTTTTACATTTACACCCATTCGTTTTTTCATTCATTTTACATTTCTTTTAAAGATGACATTCATGCATACAGACATACATTTTGTTTTAAAAGCATTTAAAATACATTTAAAAACACCAAGACAATTGTGCTTTGTACATGGTTAAAACAGACACAGATTAAAATCAAACATGAAAAAAACCTGTGCTGTTTTAAAAGTGACTGGAAAAAAAGAACCATCTATAAAAAACCAGTGCTTGTGAGGGCCGGGGAGTGCTCTCTAAAAAGGTTCAAAAGTGAACATAAAACTATATTACTAAAACAGGGACAGGGGAAAAGGGACAGTGTGTGAAACAGTGAGTTAAAATTCTAAAATTTTAAAACACTTAAAATGTAACTTTTAATAGTTAACATTAAAAATCTTTTAGATACATAAAACAAAACCAAACAAAATCAAATAAAACATTCAAAATAAATCAAATCAAAATCCATAAAACTGAAACAAAAAGACTACATAAAACCAGGGCACCGTTCAAAAACGGTCATGCCAGCTAAAAAGGGCGGAATGCTGGCATGACAAAATAAATAAAAGGCTTAGCGGTGCCCCGTAGTCCCGCTCCTAGGAGCTAGCGGTTCCAGTTTTTTCCCTTATTCCATCTTCACGTCCTGAAGTCCGGCGATCCTCCACTCCGCGCAGGCCTTGTCCTTCCCGAGGGTCCGGATGTCCAGAATTACAAAGTCCTTGATAAGAGTTTGTGCCCTTCTGGTCGTGGTGATAGTGTCTAGCTCCTGCTTGTGATAGACACAGACGTTACGGCCTTCCCACAGGATCTGCTTGACAACATTGATGACACGCCAAACGCACTTAGCTGTGCTGGTATCGATTCCTCCCGCAGGCCCATAGAGCACAGTCTCAGCGGTCATCTTGGCCGTGTCAGCAAACCTGTTTAGGAAGACAGAGACAGAGAGCCAGACACTGCCAGCCACATCACACTCCCAGAAGATATGGGCTGGTGTTTCTCTCTTGCGGCACTTTGCATAGGGGCATGTTTCTACTTGGGCTAGTCCCCTCCTGAACATGAACGCTCGAGTGGGGAGTGCACTGTGGACGGTGTTCCATGCTATATCCTTCTGGACATTACTGAGGCAGCTGTGAGACACATTCTCCCAGATTTTTTGGCTTTGGGTGAGGGAGAAAGTAGCTACTTTTTCAATTTCCTGGGAACCGGCAAGATATTTAGTTACAGCCTTGTATTCCCAGGAGGCCAATTTTGCTTTATCTAAGCCCAATTTATATATAGTGTCCCTTAAGGTTCTATAATACAATGGGGGGTCCCAGGAGTACGGCACGGTGTTATCAATAGTGCAGAGGCCCAAGGCCCTGAGACAGGTGGCAAAATAGAAACGATTCATGTAACATACCTTCCTGTCCAGGGCCTGGATGTTCTTGATAGTTTGCGTGAGCCCCTGCACTCGGGTGAGCTGCACAACGTCCGGGACCCCCTTACCTCCCTTCTTGTCGGCTTTACTCAGAGTGGCTCGCTTTACCCTCTCCATCTTGCTGCCCCAGATAAAGCGGTGGATAATGCGGTCCACCACTTTTTTGGTGGTCCTGTCTGGGGGAAAGATTTTTCCTACATAAGAGAGGATGGGGAACAGTACAGACTTGGTTATTAATACTCTACCCGTCATTGTTAAGGATCTTGTGCTCCATCCGCCAATCTTTTTACGGACCTGGTTAATGGCCGCCGTCCAGCTCTGGGCCCCCGAGCTATTGTTCTCGAAAATGAGGCCCAGAATCTTGATTTTGTCCTTTTTGACAGGGTACATGTCCGACAGTTCCCTATCTACCTGCCAATTTTTAGACACGTAGACTTCGCTCTTGGACTTATTAATCACTGCCCCGGTCGCCGTGCAGTACTTCTCAAGGATATTACTAATCCGAGGTACCGACGATGTGTTGGTGCAAATGAGTGACACATCGTCCATATATGCTGTTGTTTTGACCTGGACCCCGTTGGATCCAGGCAGCTGGAAACCAGTTATATTGGTATCCCTACGAATTGCCTGCAGGAGGGGTTCGATGCACACGACATATAGCAGTGGGGATAGTGGGCAACCCTGTCTGACCCCTGACTGGATAGATATTTTACCAGTCAGGTGCCTGTTCACCAAGACTCGGGTACTAATGTTTGTATATATGGTTTTAACCCACTCCCTAAGTCCAGGAGCGAATTTCATCTGGTCCATCACTTTGTACATATATTCATGGCTTACCCTATCGAACGCCTTCTCCTGGTCAAGGTTGAACAGGCAGAGGGGATGGTTCCGTTCTCTAGAATAAGCCAGAATGTCCCTTGTTAACATTAAAATATCCGTGATGGACCTCCCTGGGACGCCACAAGCCTGGTCAGGGCCAATGACCAAAGGGAGGTGTACTTGTAGCCGGAGCATCAGAGCTTTGGCTAGTATCTTGTAATCCACGCAAAGGAGGCTGATTGGGCGCCAATTCCGTAGATCTTTAACTTCCCCTTTCTTATGAAGGAGAGTAATTACACTCTCCCGCATAGAAGGGCCCAACCGCTTCTCCCTGTAGACCGCTCTGTAGACCTCCGCTAAATGGACTTTTAGCGTGTCCCAAAAAAGATGGTAATACTCACCCGGGATGCCATCTGGACCTGGCGTCTTACCGGTGTTCATGGTCTTAACCGCCTGGGTGAGCTCCTCCAGCGTGAGTTCTGGGTCCTTCTCCTCCTCCTCCTCGTCCCGCACTGAGTCAGGCTCCAACTGGCTCAGGAACCACTCTATCAGGGTGTCATCTGTAGCTTTGATGTTATACAGGTCCCTATAGAAGTTCTCTACCACTTTTTTCACTCCCTCACTATCCTCTACTATCCTCCCCCTGCTGTCGAGCATGGAGGACATCAAGTGCCGCTTCTCCCTCGTTTTCTGGAAGAAGAAGCGAGTACACTTTTCGTCTTCCTCCATTTTTTGCACTTTTGCATTGTGCATGACCTTTCGTTGTTCCTCCCTACAAAGCACTGAAAGATCTAGCTTGGTCTGGGCTATCTCGTCGCTTACAGGGAACCCCCGAAGCTGAAGCAGGCTCAGACGCTGGAGGGCAGCATTCAGGTATTTATATTTGGCCCTCCTTTCTTTTGCTTTCCTCTTGCCTGCTGCTATGAAATAACCCTTAGTTCTCATTTTGACCATCTCCCACCACTCTATAGGGGAGTTGAATAGGTCACGCAAAGTGGTCCACTCAACAAGCCTGCTCTTATAGGCTGCAGCTATGGAGGGGTCATCGAGTAAGGAGGTGTTTAATTTCCAGACCCCTGACCCCATCTGGGAGGTCTGAGGGACCTGCAATGTTACCTGCAGGAGCCTATGGTCAGAGAAGAAGACGGCCTGGGTGTCTACTGCCGTCTTCGTAAGGGAGCTGGTATGCAGGACGAGATCTATACGGGAGAAGGAGGTCCCAGATGAGCTCACCCAGGTAAAGGGAGGCACCAGGTCCTTACCTGCATCACACAGGGAGAAATCAGATATTACGGAGGACAAAACTCTACTAGAGCGGTCGTTGCGTGGCCTGCTCCGGTCTACGTCCCTCAGAGCACAATTGAAGTCACCTGACACGATGACGGGTACGTTCCCCAGCAGGAGTGGACGCAGCTGTGGAAAAAATTGAACTCTTTCGTTTTGGTTAGTGGGTGCGTAGACATTGACCAGTCTGAGGGGAGTGTTGTTGTATGTCACATCCACGCTCAGAATTCTACCAGGTTCTACCTCCCTGCTGCTGCGGGAGGTAATAAATGGGTTTTTAAACAGGATACCTACTCCGTCGGCTCTGGCTATGTTGGAGCCCGACCAGAAGGAGTCCCCCAGGGTCCAACTCTCCTTCAGGTCCCTATAATCAGGGCTCGACGAAATACCACACTCCTGCAGAAAGATGAGATCTGCTTTCAAGTTAGCTAGATAGTTTAGTACATCAAATCTTTTTTGTGTCTCCCTGATGCTCCTGACATTAACAGACACACATATCAGGGCCATCAGGGTAGCTAACAAGAAAAGGAGTCGCTGCGTCCACCCCATAGCGACTATGATTGGGAGGTCGGGACACTCTTCCTACTCTTAGCTCTACGCTTGCTTCGAGGGGGCTTGGGCTTATTTGCAACTCCCATCACCCCTGAGAAGGTACTCACTGCTGCCTCGTCCAAGAAGGCACCGTCTTTATATGCACAGTACTTGGAGTTGTTGGGGCTATTCAACTCCCCACAAGGTAAGTCTGGTGGAACTTGCTCAGGGCCCCTCGGAACGTGTGGGTCAGCTTTGTCCTGGGGGGGGGTTATGACAGACAGCATTCTTTGGCTGTTACCGTCTGTTGAATTGGAGCTGTTAGCAGACTTCTGGCTTACCGCGTCCAGGGGTATTCCCATGTCCTCCAGTGCTGTATCTAGGAGGACCTCTAGGGGGCCCCTGGTTTTGCCCATACAAGGGAGGGGGTCAAGGATGCTTTGAAGGGAGGCCCTTCGCTTGAAGAGGGTCATTGCTACCGAGGTACTGCTGGTCAGGGAAGGTGTTGACCCCGACCTCTCCCTCGGTGCATTAGTGAACACCTCTTCTGCGAGGTGTGCTAGGGTTTGTGCCAACGACTGGGAAGGCTGGCTGGGGATGCCCTGGCTGGCTGCTACCTGCCCACTAGGCGGCAGTGTAGCCGTCCCACTCGCCTCCGTCTCTGCCTGCGAGGGCAAGACTGGGGACTTTGTGTGGACATTAGCTGGTTTTGGATCTATGGGGGCCACCTGCTTGATCCTGATCTTCTTTCTTTTCCCCCCCTCGTCTCTACCCTTTCTTTTCCCCACCCTCTGCTGGTTCTTCACTCCCTTCCCCTCCTTCTCACTCTCACTTTCACTGTCGCTTTCGCTTTCCTCCCCCACGGACTCAATCCTTATGGCGTCATAACGAGAGCCGAGGGGGAGTGCTGGCGCTGAGAGGGCCCTACTCAGGGGGGGGCCGCTGCTGGGTCCGGGCTCCCTCCCTGCCTCGTGTTCTGCATCAGAGGAGCTACTGGAGGAGCTAGTGGAGTAGCTGTTGTACTCTCTCTCTGGGCTGGGGGAAGGGGTCCTCGTAAAACGGGACATGTCTCGGGGGCGGGGGGGTGAGGGGGGTGCTGGTGATGATGGTGGTGCTGGAGTCTGGGTCTTGGATACTGTTGGTGGTGATGTGGACTGATCTTTGTTACTTGCTCCCTCTTCCTGCTCAGGCCTAGGCTTGTTTGTGTTTGCCTTGCTGGCTCTGGCCATGTTGGCATAGGAAGAGGGGCAGTCCTTAAACAGGTGCCCCTTCTTTCCACACAAATTGCACTGCCTCTCTTCTCTGCAGTGGCTGGTCTCGTGGGGGGCGCCGCAGTTCCTGCACTTGACTACAGTACACGCGGCCGCCAGGTGTCCTAATTCCCCACATTTCCTGCAGAGTTTTGGCATCCCATTATAGAATACCAGCCCTCTGTTGGGCCCTAACACTATGGAGTTTGGAATGTGGCGGACGCCTCCAATGCCCGATGGATCAACATTAAGGCGTACCAGCCACTTTCTGGCTCCTGTCCAAACCCCATCTTCATCTGTAATTTTCCTCCCTTCTGATGACACCCTCCCATAGCGGTTAAGCCATGTTGTAATATCATAGTCGCTAACAGCCTCATTGAAAAATTGGACAGTAACAACTTTCATTTCTCTGTCTGTCAGTGCATCCACACAAAATTCTTTGTATGGAGCGAGATATTTATTCTCCCCCCAAAAGGACCACATTTCTTGTAACTTTTGGGGGTTCCTAAAACTGACCTCAAACACTTCCTTAAGCCCTGGCAATTTCACCAAACAATTCAAGTCAGAAGGGGAAAAACCCATACCCCTCTGAAGAATGGTCCGGCTGAACTCCAGTCTCGTCAGTCCTGGTTCCGTTTCCTCTTGCTGGGTCCTTGTGAAGCGCACCGCATTGTGCCTCCTAGTCTCCTGGGTTGGCCGGAACGCCATCCTTCAGCTGGCTCCTCCGATTGGGGTGGGAGAAGCCTCTGGACGTCCGGGTTGTCTCTCTCTACGGAAAAGAAACAACGTAAGCAGCAAATCTGGGCAGTTGAAGGAACTATTACTTTAGTCCCTGAGGAGATGGTCGCCTCGCAAGAGGGACCCCCTCCCCAGGTGAACGGTGTCCTTCCCTGGCGGAGTAGGGGGCGCTGCTTGGCACCGAGACCACGTAGGAAGAATCGTGGCTGTGACGCCTCCTCGGGGTCCGGGGCCGCCCTCTGCTCCTCCCAGATGGCGCCCTCTGCTGGGCGCCTGCTGCTCTCTCGGTCTGGATCTCGATTACAATCAAGGGCTGGGGATGAGGTCGTCTAGGTCATCAAAGGGTCCTCAAAGGTCGTCTGGATGGTAGGTCCTCCTTCTCTCTAACTCCAGGAACGTCTGGAAAAGCCTGAAAAAGAAAAAAACTGGAACCGCCTGAAAAAGAAAAAACTGCTCTCAACAGTCAACAAAATCTTGAAAGACCCTCGGCCTGGATTGGGCAAGCCAAAACCAGACTGAGCATTAGTCTTCCAAAAAGTTGCCGAGCTGAAGAAAGCCAGTCAAAAATAAAAAAAAATTCTGTTCCTCCTCACCCGAACAAACCTCTCACAGACCCTCGGAGGGAGCGGGCAATGCCACTACCCTCTAAGCCTTAGTCTTAGAAAGATTTATTCGAACTGAAGAGAAGCCAGAGTATATGCTAAATGAAAGAAAGGAGCCCCCTCCTCTACTAAACCAGCCTCTACCCAGGTTTAACTTCCTCTCTTATTTACTTCTTTAGTAAGCTTACTCAGCTGTGGTGAAAGCAGACTAAGCTTACTCTGCTGTTTACTGTTTACTCTGAGAGTAGCTACTCTCCACTTTTATGCAAGCCACCCATGGTGTATACTTGCTTTTTATCTATTCCTATATACGTAATCCTTACCCGCTGTACCATATTTACAGTATTATTTGTTGTACTTGACTATGTATTATTTTACCTGTGCTTTTGCATTTTTATAAACGATTTCTTGCTAAAACAGTTTGTGTAAGAATACTCTTGTCCTCATTGAAAAAAGTGTTTCATTATAAAAAAAAATACAAACAATAAAAAGGGCTCGTCCAGGATTTGGTCCCCGGACCTCTCGCACCCTAAGCGAGAATCATACAGCTAGACCAACGAGCCACCATAATGGTTTCTGCCTGCACTGCAAACTCAATCGGTACATTGTCAATACATGGACTAGCCAATGGTGTAAATGATACCGCCCATTCGCTTTGATTGACACGCGTGTCTTTGCATAACGAAATGTAAAAAGCAGTCGAAGAGGAAATGCAGTGGCGGAAATGTAAAAGCGAAAGCGCATAGTGAAATGCAAGTAGCAGAAAAGGAACTGTCGTAGCAGAAATGTACATGTAAAAAGCAAAGTGGCAAAAGTGAAATAAGTCAATGAATAAATAAATATATAAATGAATAAATGTTGAAATACATAAATCAATCAATAAATAAATACATGTCCATTTAGTTATTCATTTATGCATTTGTTTATTTTTAATTTGGGCATGGAATATCCTCCATAAAGCAGAACTAAAAGGTGAAGCAGAAATGTCGAAAGACAAAAATTAAATGTAAAAAGCAATTGGAAAAAATTCTCAGTTTAAGTGGGCATCTATAATTTAAACAATTGTGCAAGGAACATTTCAGTGCTTTTTCTAAAGACAGAGCTCGGCCGTTGCTTTTTTCGAAATTGCCTGCAATATTTATTAGTAGTAAAGGCGATACAGCGAATGTCACTTTCTCAGCCCTGTCCCTTTTGACAGATGTATGACCCTAAGTCCCGCCCCTTTACACCTTTTGATTGATTTATGACCCAAGCCCCGCACCTATTGATTGATTTATGACCACAAGCTCCGCCCCTTTCCAAGCCGTTGAGTGATTTATGACATTTAAGCCCCGCCCCTTTCCCCATGCCTTTTTGAGTGATTTATGACCCTTATGCCCCGCCCCCTTTTTTCGACATTAACGGGTTATCCATCAAAAATAGCCCACCCCCTAAAAAGGCATCTGTTGTGCCCTAGTTTACAGACTATTACATAGAAAAGAAAAAGAAAAAAGAGAGTGTGTGTGTGTGTGTGTGTGTATTTTTCTTTTGACCGTGTTCGAGTCCCTCCGAAACAATAACCTGGGTTATTGACAAACAGAGAGACCCCAAGCATATTAAAGAGTTTCATCATCAGTAAAAAAATATATATTAAAGTATAAAATATATATCAAAATATAAATGTAGCTGGCTCTTTGAGCTAAAATATATTAAAATATAGCTATATAAAATATATATAATGAACATGGTTCTACATAATGGTTGATTTTAACAGTACAACGTACTCTTAAAAATTATTTAAAGTTATTTTTGAATCTAATAAATGTTAGCACAGGTTCGAATTGTAAAGGTTTTAGGGTTGTAGGAGTCCTCCCATAATGCACCTGGGTCTGCATAATGGTTGATATAAATATTACAGAGAACTCTAAAAAAACGATTTATAATCATTTTAGATGTTAATAAATGTTACCACTACATTCTTTGGACTAATAGAAAGAATTGTTTAGCTAAACCGCCCTAAACGATGTCCCATTCATTCTCTATGGTAGTGCTAAACAAACCACTACGGATGTAATACTGCTGCCGTGGCAACATGGCGCTGTTGTGCAGGTCTGTGCCTAAAGTTAATGCATCGAGTTGAAAACTACACGAAAGGGAGCAAGAAAAAAGGGACCGCGTATAACACTGGTGCTGGTGTGAACAACAGCACATACTGCAATTCTATTATTACACAACAAAGGGAAGCCCCGCCAAAGCAGGGCATCAAAAAATTAGTTGAAACTCATAAATGTTCCTCTCCACGGAAATCTTTAGTAAAAGGCGAAAGATTTATGCGATCTGAAGAGAAACCAGAGTATGCTAACATCACCGTTCAGTAGGCAACCTACTCATATTGTTATTGTAACAAGGGACGGGTAGTTGTTTTAAACGAGCATTTTAAAGTCTAAGTCTTGAGAAAAACAGCCAAAACAGCATACAAGTACTGTATGTTGACATTTAGATTTAAATATGATATTTTAAAAGCATGCATTTCATAAGAGGAAATTAGATTCTACCAAAGTGCATTATGGGTATGCAAATATGATCCAACCCTGCAGCGCGGTTTCCACCCAACAGTATTGCTCAACCCCAAGGTATTCGTTTTCCGTTTATATTTTTTTGTCCCTCTCTATTTTTAGCCGAAGTTTCAAGGATTTCCGCCCCGTACAGAGGATCGCCTTCAAAAAGAAGACGAGCGTTCCCACTCCAGCGCCGTGTTGGTGTCACTTACACTCCCAACTTCTGCTGTCTGAAAGGAAACCCGACTCCACGGAGCCGACTAGACTCAGCAGAAAGACGAACTGAATGTAGAACCACCTTTCAAGGTACGTTTATGCAAATATTCTGTCAAAATTAAAACGCGTTATTTAATAGTACATATACTGAGCATCACAAGAAACTGATCAGTATTATTACACATTTCATTCGAAAAAAAAACCAAACAAAAAACGAGGTATATACATGATGGACATGATGACAAAATGCCTGCTGCTCAGCAACGGTGGCCACACGCTAGTACTAGCCTGTGAATTTCACAGTACCCCCTGTCCCCCCATAACCATATACAGTACAATGTCAATTGTTAATCAGCACATTACAATCTTACTGCACCTGCTGTAAAACAGAATTTGTCATTCTAGTGAATTTTATCTAAAGTTTCTTTCGATGTTCAGTATATATCACGATTCTAAAAGCAGATACAAATAAACCCAATGAGAAGCTCTATAATAACAAATAACGCGATGTAGATCTTAATGCAGTGTAACCTGTACCTTCGCAGGGCTGCCAACTTTTAGGAAACTGTTTGAGTGAGACTTTTGAACAAGTACAATTTTAGCGCGCGGTGAAGTGCTGTGAGTGACTTAGTTGCAAAACAAATAGACATTTTTTTTTTAAAAGATGGAAAATCATTACCTTAGGTGCATTCTGAGCCAGCATTTGAAGCTGCTGCATGTTCACGGTTGTAACTGGAAGCAGCTGACTTGGAGGCCTTGATTACTTCTGCTGGGGGCTCATACTTGAAGCAGTTGGGCTCCATACCGGACATCTTTATTGTCATTATAGAAGACAGTGTGCCTTCCAAGGCCAGAGCATTCCGTGTGTCAGTCTTGTTTAGTCCAATCATTGAAAAAACTCTTTCTGCATCAGCATTAGAGTGTGGCAGGGTTATAATTAGTTGTGCCACCTTGCTCAGCATGGGTAGCTTAGGCATTCCTGTTACTGGACTCTTGATTGTGGCCATGTGTGCCCACACTTTATCCATCCTGTGGTACACCTCCTGCTCACTGACTCTGCTCACCGCCTGCTCCCAAATGCTTCTGGGAATGTCCTTTTCCTCCATAAGTTGATAGTCCAGGAACTCCTCACTCAACTTGTCCTGTTCTTTGGGATCTCCATATGGAAGCAGATGACTAAACCTGAAATATTTAGATTGAAAGACATTATATAATTAAAAACCCTTTACTTTTCTGTTTCTTTCACATGTTTTATCATTTTTTTAAAACATTGTATCTGTTTCCTGTGTTGCTATCTTTAGTAAATACATTACCATGAATCTAAGAAGCATACCTGTACACAAAGTATAGGGCATCATTCACATCACAGTCCATCTTCTGTTGAAAGTCAATGAATTGTGAATGTTCAAGGACTGGCTCCTTGAAGGGCAGTTTCTTAAGGGCATAGTCAACAGCTGCAACAAAGAATGCCCTCACAGCCTTGTGGAAGTTGTCTACCTGGTACTGACTGATCTCACCAGCTTCATGCAGACGGTTGAGGGTTGTTCTTGTTGTCCAGCCAACATTAAGCTTGTGATCTAGTTAATAACAAAACTTAGAATAAATATATTGTTCCCTTTAGTGTTTATTGCTTTATGCAAGTTTTTATTTTGTTATAGTCAGATTCAGTTTGACATTGTTTTACAAAGTTTAAGATTACCCAAAAGAGTAATTAACATCAACAGTAAACATTCCTAGAAATTAATCTTTTCAAATATTTTTAATACCTGCCTTTGAATTCCACATCTTTAAAATTATTTTTACATAGATTTCTATTTTTAGCACATACCTGCCACCTGGTTCTGTTTGTCTTTATACTCAACTTCACACACATCAGCATTTTTTATTGCAGTTGTGGTAACAAACTTGGACATGAGTTTCTTAACATAAGACCTCATCTGAAAAAAAAAAATCACAAATTATATTAATAATAATACAATGGTAAAATGTTCAAAACAAATCATTATTTAATTATACAACTTTAATTATAATGTTGTGGAAAGAAGTGAAGAATATTATATATTTACCTGTCCATAGAGAAGATACACAGATGGCTCTTGTCGCTGAAAGAGTAAATTAAACTCTGTGAAGACAGGCAGTGTGGCCTGGTAGAATAAGAGGTGTACCTCTGTCATTGGATCCTCAAAATGCTTCCTAAGCCTCTTAAAGCGGGCTTGTTTCTCAACTGTAAATGACAGAGACAAAGATATATCAAGCATTATAGCAAGATGCAACTGGCATTTTAAATATCTAGGTGGATGAGCTAGGGTTGTCACCTGCCACCAGAGTCATTTTGTACAAAAAAAAAAGTATACTTTTAAGTATATTTAATATTTAATGTCCCGGGAAGTCTTAGAGATTTCCCGGGACAGCAGCCTTAAAAAGAGAACAATCCAGGCAAAACCAGAACGGGTGGCAAGCCTAATTAGTACTCACTGTTAGACTTGAAGTAGCTGACAAGTGCTCGATACAGCTGTAGAATGCGGACTACTGCCGTCTCCAGACTCAGCCACCGTGTGGAAACATGGTATATGACAGCCATGTACTCAGTATCACAAAACACACAGAATTCTGAAAAAAAAAAAAAAATTTAAAATGCTGTGATAGTGGCATTTTATACAACTAGGAAAAAACTTTTTTCTATTGCCTGAAACTGTGTGCTGGTAAAGACTGGCTTTTCATGATTTATTGTTATCATTTCAAAAAGGCTTATTATATTATGAAAAACTCTTACCATCCAGTCTACATTTTCTCTTTGTGCTTGCTTTGAACCAGTATCCAATATCTACAACCACATCCTCCACATCAAAGTCTGACAACTGAAATAGGAAATTTAATTTCAACATTTATAATTTAAGCCAAAGTTTTCTATCTACATATCTTTTTAAATTATTGTTTTTTCTTGTGCATAATTATTTTTGTTTTATCAGAAAATTATCACTCTATAATTATCAGGTTCTAACTAGATTGTTTACACTAATTTGAATCCTCTAAATGATACAGTGAAACTTGAAGGAATTGAAACTTAATGCATATCATCAGTATAAAGTGTCGGTACAAACCTCAATATAATGAGTCCCAGCAGCACTGGCATTGTTGTGAACTATGTGGCAAGGACAACCATGGACATAAACAGTCGGGTTTATGCTTAATATCCTTGATTTGATAGAGTTACAGACACCCATGTTCACATTGGCATTGTCCACTGACAGACCTACACAGTTTTGCCATGGGATGTTATCCTTCTTGAGGACACTGTCCATTTTTTCAAAAATGGTCTCTGCTGTGGCAGCATTAGTGCCAGTTGTGATGCACATATCTAGGAACATGTGTTCCACCCTGTCTACATCAAACAGCTTCACAGTCAATGGGTTCATCTTTTCCCTTCCTAAAAAAAATGAATTGATAAAAAAAATAAACTGTGGATAAATACAAACATCACAGTTATTGTGCTTCATTTAATCAAAAACTAGGATTAATGAAAATCATTAAAAGTCCTTCTTTTCTCTAAAATGAGATGTACCTGTATCATTTGATCCATCAGTTGACAAGGTGTATGGCCTGTTTCTCATCTTTTTGACCAGCTCATCATGAAGGTATGGTGCTATCGCCCTGTTGATAATACAAGTAGTCTTGGTCCTTGCAGCACCATATCTCTGTGCCACATCTGAATCCTTAAAACACTCTTTCATCAGTGGGCTGAAGTGGTCAGCAACTGCAAGGGGGACATTGTGATTTACCATCGTCACAGCAACTTTGATCTCAGCTTCGTGCCTGAAAACAAAGTATAAAAAAAGAATACTTTTACAGTCAGAACAAAAAGCTGTTTCTGTGGTTAGTCTTCCAGTGTAACAAATGGGAAAAGTACCAGTCAAATGTGTTTGCCAATATCTTCTGTACAAGAAGAAAATAATTTTGGAAAAACAAAATGTTAAAGAAGTTATTCATTCATACCTTCGCCTCAAGTTGTGTCATGTTATCCACCTTTGGAGCTGTGTTCACTGTAAATTTGGTAATTTGCTGCGATTGCTCCACTGCCTTGACCTTCCTCTGGTGTGACTCGCTCTCTATGTGACGCTCCACATCTGCATGGCCCATATGGTAACAAGCATTCTCAGTTCTGCAAATCTCACACCAAAAATGATGCTGCGTGAGTCCCTTCTTAATAAAGGGCCATTCTGTTGTCCACCCGGGCTGGAATTTGGATTTATAAGTGGCTGCCCCACATTTGGTTCTTGATTTTCCAGAAGAATTTGACTTCTTGGCTGGCACAGACTTTTTTGTAGAGTCATCTGGTTCTGTCCCATCAGCTGAATCTTCCCCTACACACTCTATCCTGGCTGCCTTTTCAGCAGGTACATCAGCATGACCAGGTTCTGGTGACAGTGGTGTGTCAAGCCTTCCTGGGCCAAAGAAGGCTGTCAGTTTTTGGCTCTCTGGTACTTTTCGCTTTGATCCTGGTGGACACACTTTGGGTTGTTGCTGTCTTCTAGAGCCCTTTGCATGGTTTGGCTTGTTTGATTTACTCATCTGTAAAAAAAAAAAAACACACTTTTTTTGTATCGGTGTCTAGTGCTCAGTTAAAAGATCAAACACTGGAGTGTGGCAATTCGTTATTTAGACAGTTCAAAGTTATTCATTTAGACAGTTTTTATTTAGACAGTTATTTAGTTTATATTTGAAAATGGTGTCTGACAAATTAATAAATAATAACAACAACAATCGTATTAATAATAATACTCCTGGTCTATAATTTCAGTAACGGATATTTGCATATTTATAAATCATTCAACATCGAGCTCTAGAATGCTTTTATATATATATATATATATATATATATATATATATATATTTATATATAACAGTTTATCTGTCAAAAAGAACTCAAAGCAGACAGACCATCATCAAAGCAATTTGAACTTAACCACGAATAATATAAATAAACTATAATAAAGTTTTTTGTTAAAATTACAATTGATGTCATTAATCTGATTTTATAATAGCAGCGAAGGATACTAGCTATATCTATGAACTTCAAAGCAACGCATAATTATTAGCATCATAAATAATCACGGATGATCAGATAAGCACAAATCTTAAGAAGATTAAAAAAAAAATTGTGTGTAACCGTTTTCCTACCTCTCAAGCTGTACCGGGGTTTGTATCTGCACCTCTCACTGCTGTCTCTGTCGCATTTCCGGCTCGCCGCTGCTTAAGCTCGCGGAGGACTTGTGATGGACTGTTACAATTCTTCCCGCGAACCCCTGACTGGTTAGCAAGGTGGTTCATTCCGGCAGATGAAGTGCGACACTCTGACTTTTCAGCAGTAATAAATAAAAACATTACACGTGCAGCCATTCAGTTACAGTGTCTTCCAAGAAGAGTGTTAGAAACTGACCCCAAAAATTGCGTGACACTTTTTTACCAATGCGTGTGAGCGTGAGAATATGCTCAAATGTGTGAGTCTCACGGCCAGTGCGTGTGTGTTGGCAGCCCTGACCTTCGATATTTTAGACTTTTTATTAAACCACTGTTCTATGCTACTGAAATGTCATCAACCACTATTACTATCATAAAGCTCCCAAAATCCTTTTAGATGCTACTCCTAAGTAAATGTCTGGAATTTAGTTTGGGATTGTTTTGCAGTTAGTGATCCGTTCAGCTTTGTGTTTTGCTTACAGATGCTATAAAAAAAATAAAACCAATAAAACACCTATGCTGCTTTAGTAGCAGCAAAATACAAGGTTGTGTATAAATGGGTAATTGTATGTAAAAATAATGTGATATCTGTATAATGTGAAACAATGTATAATGTGATATCTTGTAACAATTGTAAGTCGCCCTGGGTAAGGGCGTCTGCTAAGAAATAAATAATAATAATAATAATAATAATAATAATAATAATAATAATAATAATAATAATAAATAATATCAGTGTTTAAGATGTTCGCTAGATTCACATTTATTACATTTGTGTTCTGTTTTATGTCAAGGTTGTGACAGCAGTTGTGAAGGATTCAGAAGACAGTTATTCGAATCTTATCCCAAACTGAGTGAGGGTGGTGGATTTTAACTAATAAAAATTTCAGGATCTACGAGAAGACAGATCTAGGCTTTTATTGTTGCCCTAATGAGGGGTACTCAGCAAAATATTTAAGGGACCCAGAAACCCAAATGGTCTCTGCCATTATCTATGTAAGGCCGCTACAAAGAGGTCTTAATATGGATCAGGTAAGAGCTTATTGTTTTTTTCTTTGATTATTTCTTAGTGCTGGTAAATTCTTATTATTCATCCATCTTCTTTGGTGGGTTTTGAGGGTTCCACATGTTCATTCAGCTGTAGTGTAACATTGCATTTGCAGTGAATGACGTGTCTGCTGCAATTCATTTTGTAGGTTCCTGGGCTGTCCTTATCCACTGGGCCCCTGATGAAGTGCCTCTTTTGTGAGAAAGACTTTTCCTTCTCAGAAATAAAGTCACAGTGACGGCTGTAGCAGCAGGTATAGTGTTTTTGTTAATGTAATTGGTCATTGTTAAATACAGTACATTAACTATTTTGAAAGGTTTATTTGCAGTAAAATGATGAAATATGCGTATAGTGGTTTTCAGGAAATGATTATGTTAATGTAGTCTTACAGAAATAAATGTATTGGTCTCGTTAAATGTTTTCAAAATGAATAAAAGCTGATTGGCTGTGTTTTGATGTAATATAATTTAAGTAGTGGTTATAATCATTGTTTTGCTGCACTTCATGGATACATATGTCAAGTTCTTATTACCTGTTGTCATATACCAAAGGAACTTTTTGATGAAAATTCTCACAGTGATCTGAGAATGTGTTGGTCCTGCATATGCTTGTGATGCTTTGTCCTTAATTGTCTTTGTTTTGCTGTGTCTTCTTAGTTAATTACTTCATGTGAAACTTATGATCTAAAATGTATTGTCTTCAAGGCCTTCATTTGAGAGCACAGACAGTAGTGTAGTGGAAGGAGTAGGTGAGACTCAGAGTTCAGAGGTGCCCACTGCAACAGTAACTTGTGTGCTGCTGAATTCTGATGAGCTGCTACAGCCTCAGGAGTGTATTCCGGATAGACCAAGTGAAATAATAGACAGCAATAGGGATGCAGGAGTAGACAGAGCAGTCTTCGTTGACAGCAGAGAGGCTGAGGACGGTTTGTGAATTAAATTATTTGAATTAATTTTATGTGTTGAATGAAATAAGCTCACACCTTTCTGTTTTTCAATGGGTATGTTTTATTTCTTTTCAGAATGGAAAATCATGGCAAATTTGTTCAGGGAGGCTGTATTGAAGCAGCATGAAACTGGTAAACCACTCCATCTAAGAATGGATTTGCGAGACAGCATGGAGAATAGAGAGAGGGACATTTTGTCATTTTATAAAATGTCCATAATAGAATGGGCCTGTCCTTTAAAATGCACACTTGAAGGTATTTGAATGGAATTTTACTCACTCTCTTTATTTTTAAGATTTTAATCATGGTTTCATATTTTAATGTTCTGAGTTTTCCATAGGCGATGCAGCTGTGGGTGAAGGAGTGAACAGGTTCTTTTTCTCCACAATTATATCAAAGCTTCAGTTTGGTTTTCATCGTAACTTGCTTTCTATAAAACAGGGTTTTTAAATGACGTTATTTAGAAATGTCAGTTTATATTAATTTGCTCAAGAATATTACAGATCACAATGTATTTGTAATATTTGTCACATGCTTGTGGAAAAAATCTATATACTTTATCGGTCATATTTTTGCTTTTTATACATCACCAATCTAACAGAATAAGGATAGACTGTATAGTGGAGGCATCCCATGCGCAATGGTTTTAGTTAATTAACTGGCCAAGGACATCACTGTTCAGGTTATTTATTCTAAGAGTACTACAGAAATCATTGTTTGTTTCCATTATTGTTTAGTCTTGCATCTAGACACTGTGCTTTAATGTTTACAATTGTGTAAGTAACGCCTAGACAGTATGAACTCAGTTAGCAGTGCATGTTTTGTGAGTTCAATTTTTTGCAGAATATAAAATGTGATTTGATTCTTATTTATGTTTGATTTCCTCCCTCCTCAGGAATCACTGACAGAACTTTTAATGTTTGAAGGAGAACCTGACCATTTAATTCCCTCCACATCTGAGTTCCTTCTCGAGAGTGACATGTTTCACGTTGCTGGGCGAATGATTGGACATTCTTTCCTGCACGGTGGTCCAAGCTTAGCTGGATTGAGTCCCGCAATTATCCATGTGTTGCTTGGAGGTGCACCAGAAACAGCCAATCTGGAGATTCACGATTGTCCTGATATTGATGTTCGTGAAACTGTCAGATTAGTAAGTAATGTATGCATAATTTCAATGGCTGAAACTTTTATTGTCTGTTCTGTATTCTCTCATTTTCTGTGCCTCTGAAAATTGCTAACAAGCACTCTTTTGAACAGAATTGTCCCAAATTCAAGGTTGTAGGCTGGAGACTGAAATGTACTGAAGTGTAAATCACTGATGTAGAGTGGGATGATCTCCGTTCCATGTGAACAACTAAGAATGGAACGGCAAGAAAATCGGCATTGGCTAATGGACAAACTCCTCCTTCACGCTGTAAGTAGGTTTGTTTCGTGCATATCCATGTTAGGTTTACTCATTGTACTGGTTAGTTTTGTAATTAATTGATAACCTACAGCAGGGGTGGCCAAACCCAGTCATGGAGAGCCCCTATCCAGCAAATGTGTTCAATAAAAGGGAAACTCTTGTGATTGAGGTCTGAAGAGGGAATTTTTAATTGAAACGATCACTAAAGGACTTCATTTAACAAATTCACCTGCTTAATTCGTCACATTGAAATTCTTCCATGTGTTTTAGACATTGTTAATGAAAGGTGACCTATAAAATCCGCTGGACTGGATTCCTGAGTGGCGCATTCGGTAAAGGCCTCCACTAGGAGTGCAGGGTGCGCTTTACGACTCTGAGGTTGCTGGTTCAATCCTGTCGTTCCTTTGCCGGCTGGGGATGGGAGTCCACAGGGCTGTTTGACCACCCCTGACCTACAGTTATTATGCATTTTAATTGGGTACATTCTTCAGTTTGCTTATTACTCTGCTATACTCTTCTTATTTGTGGTAGGTTATTGTAAGACCAACTCGACAGGTTAAACAGCTGAGGAAAAGACTGAAAGAGACATTGGTCTGGCCTCTCCTGAAGGAAAGAAGTGATATTATTCCACTGATGTTTCCAAGGGCCTCTGACACACTATACACCTCCCAGGTGTGTTACATTTTATTACATGTTGTTCCCTAATTAAGTTGTGAATGCCTGTGGCAGTGTGTTACTGTTTCAGTGTTTTGATCATGTGATTTAATAGTTATATTTCTAATTCTGAAGTTTATATATTTTTTGGTGTAACTGTGAAGCTCATATACTAGTATGTTTTGGTCTACAATATAAAACCCAGCTTGTATAGAGCTTTGAGATGAAGCTTGTTATTGAGCAATTTCAATATTGGAATTGAACAAAAATGGCCAATAAGGTTCAGCAAGAGATCCCCTGCCGTTCATTCATTTATCTATTCATTCTTTTTTTCCTCAAGATGATCACCTGGCCCACACTGAATGTGGCGGAAGATGATGATGATGATGACTGTTCTCTTGAGACTAAATGCCGTATCACAGGCTTCTTCAGGACATTCATTGAAACGGTATAATTGAATCTATTAATCATCGCCATGTATAATTTTATTTTAACCACCCAACTCATTCTTACCTTATACGAGAAGGGACAACTTCTTATTCTTCATCACTCAAAACAGCATTTGCCACCACTTCATATGTAATATTCCTATACAAAGAATACATAAGCTAATGTTCACACTGAAAGGGAATGTAATGAATAAGAATAATCTTGTAGACGAATAACATTTTGATGTCACTACTGTGCTAGTATGATTTTATTTTTACGACTCAAAGCACAAATACAGCCTTCATGTCTTTTATATGCAAGTATTATATGTACATAGGTAGATCATACGTAGCACATTATAATCAACAAAAGTAAAAATATTTGTTACTTTTCAAAAAGCTGACTTGACAGTACTCAAGACCCTGTGAAATTTGAAAAGAGGCATTTATTTATTTTTCACTTTTGTAGCATCACCAAGAGTGCTGATTGATCTCCTCAGATTCTGGGTTGGATGGGAGGTCCTCCCGAAGGAGCAGTCTGTTGAGGTCACAGATACCAAACTGCCCAAAGCATCCACCTGCTTCGAAATCATTAAACTACCCAGACACGACTTTCACTACTCATCATTTGAGGAGGATCTTCTTTCCTGTATACATACTGTGGACACCGGCTTTGGACTTGTCTAATTTAGAATTCCGCCATGAGAAATCTGTTTGAACTCCTTCAGGGGCCAATTAAAATATACAACATAATTGATTTGACAACTAGAAATATAAATATGACAAAGTAAAAAAAAAACATCCAGGTTAATGTTCTGCTATATTATTATTATTATTATTATTATTATTATTATTATTATTATTATTATTATTTATTATTATTATTTATTTCTTAACAGATACCCTTATCCAGGGCGACTTACAGTCGTAAACAAAAATACATTTCAAGAATCACAGTACAAGTAATAATACATTTATATAAATACTAAATGTACTAAGAAAGAAATTCAAATTAATGACTGGCAATTTTATTAGGCCATTTTATTATTTCGATTACAATAAATAATGCACTGATTCTCAAAACTTTTTTTTTGGGGGGGGGGGGAGAAGACAACGCTTTTTTTTCTTCTAAAATACTTCCTTAAGTTTGTGAAAACATCTGTTAAATATCAACATAAGCACAGATACTATTGTCATTTATTTATTTAAGAAAGTCAGACTCAATGACAAAAAATACAGCTGTCCCAAACAATAAAAAAATCATCAAATCTGTTTCTTTCTAATTTAATTTTTTTGCCAATGTTATGTCCTTTTCTCACCCAATTTGTTTTACCTGTCACACTAACAAATTACAGGAACTGCTGAAAAAAGAAACACTAATAATATAAAAATTCTGATTTACCTTATATACCTTGGTGATATTGTGAGGTATTAGTACTTGTCAGGGTTCAGAAGTATCATACTAAGAAAGATTAACACTGATCAAACTACAAAAATAATGTATTGCTATTGTAGAGGTAGTCATTACACAATGTATTGGTATTGTAGAGGTAGTCTTTACACAATGTATTGCTATTGTAGAGGTAGTCTTTACACAAATGTGCAGTATATACTCGTTATGAACTATAACCATGAAAATGTATGTGTCACTGTATCATGTTCCTATTTTAGGAATTCCCCAATATTTCTGAGATTATTGTAACAGTGTCTGTGTAAATGCTCAAAGCATGCTGGTCTTCTGGATTTTGCAATGTTGCGATTTCTTGTGCTGTTAACTGACGAGGAAGTTGGATCTCAGGGATGGATACTCCTTCAGTATCATGACCGTGTGGTCCAGCCCAGTCAATCCCATATTCCTCATCAACCGAAAAAACAAATATGCAAACCCACTTTACAAATACTGCATCTTTGCTCTTAAACATTGGAAGACTACTTTAAAAATATATGTATTTTTTTTTATGCACACAAAGTTTATTTGAAATTATTTTTTGAAAATGTACTGGAGGGTGTTTGGCCTTCATACACCAGTTTTAAGAAAGCAAATTAACATTTGAAAATATTGGTTGTACTGGTGAGAAGCACTGTATTACTGGACCTGAAATAGGTACATTAATACCTGAGAGGGATCTTCTCTGGCTTCTCTGGTTGCCTTCTGTTCTAAGCTTGTGGTTATTACAGCCTTCTTTGAAGAATTGTGGTAAGGACTTGTGGAAAGGAAAGCCCAGTGCAATGCATAAAGATGGTATAAAGGAAGAGAATGAATGTTGCATATTGAACAATACAAAACATATGAATTTCTATTAAAATGATAGACCCTAAAGATCATTACAGCTACTATAGTCAGAAAACAGGTACAGTATAGTACCATGTGATATACAGGACACTTTTTTTTAGAAGGACCTGAATTCAATTTAAATTTTAAATCAGGGTGCGAATTACAGATACATTGGGGATAAAAAAAACTGCCACCTATTGTGTTTAACAATAAGGGTTTTGAGAATTATTTTATTGTTTGAGAATTAAGTCTACTTGCATTAAGCTAGTGAAGGTCAGTTAAATGTGGAATACAGTCCAACAGATAAAACAGAAGAAACATCCATCTTGTGTTATATTACTTTGAATTTACCTCTGATTGTGCACACTGCGTCCGGTGATGTGTGAACTTCTGTTCTCCCCTCTACTGTTTACCATGAAGTGTAATTGAAATAAGAAAACAAACACTTTATCTTTTTGAAAACACAAGAAAGCCTTTCCACTCAAATTTATTTGAGAAGATGTCAATGTGTGAGTAACTTGATTTAAATACAGAGTCTGCAATTGTGACACATGAAAGACTAATCTAGTACCTTATAAGTTTGTGTTTTCCATCGATATGCCACAGACAGTTAGGAGCTGGCACTGAGTATTTTCACCGTCTTACTGTGTGCATTAGAACATAAGAACATAAGAAAGTTTACAAACGAGAGGAGGCCATTCAGCCCATCTTGCTCGTTTGGTTGTTAGTAGCTTATTGATCCCAGAATCTCATCAAGCAGCTTCTTGAAGGATCCCAGGGTGTCAGCTTCAACAACATTACTGGGGAGTTGGTTCCAGACCCTCACAATTCTCTGTGTAAAAAAGTGCCTCCTATTTTCTGTTCTGAATGCCCCTTTATCTAATCTCCATTTATGACCCCTGGTCCTTTTTTCTTTTTTCAAGTCAAAGAAGTCCCCCGGGTTGACATTGTATATACCTTTTAGGATTTTGAATGTTTGAATCAGATCGCCGCGTAGTCTTCTTTGTTCAAGACTGAATAGATTCAATTCTTTTAGCCTGTCTGCATACGACATGCCTTTTAAACCCGGGATAATTGACAGAGCCCGCATCAGAGTTCCTTCTGGGTCAACTCTTCATAAGGATTCCTGTACTCGAAATGCTATGGATGAGACAAACACATACAGGTATCACAACAGAGCAGTGACATACCCCCTTGGGAGATGCAGTAAAGCATTTACAGGTCTTGTATTTACAGGTTTTGTATTTTACAATTTAGACAAGCTTTGAAAAGTCAAGTATAGATTTACATATATATATATATATATATATATATATATATATATATATATATATATATATATATATATATATATATGGGCTGTAGCTCCAGTTATGTTTAAGGTAGGTAACATTTTCTTCTTTTATCACAATTACTAAATTATGTAAGCACTTTTAAATCCAAGCTGAAAACCCACTTGTATACCATAGCTTTCATTGTCTGACCTGTTATTGTTGTGTATGCATTTACAGGGGTTTGTTTGTTGTTTTACTACGTAGTCAACCTTGATTGTCATTGTTCTTTGCGTGGTTTTATTCTTGTGAAGCGCTTTGGGGTGTTTAAATGAAAGGTGCTATATAAAATAAAGATTTTTTTAAAAATTATTATTATTGTTACTGTGTTGTGTTGATATTGGTTGATGTTCTGCTGATTCCTCTCAGTTTATGCAATCCTTATATACGTTACTAATGGTATTACCTCCTCAAAATGAAAAGTTCTGTTGCTGTTTACATGCTTACACAAACACATAATCATCCAAAAACAATGCTGTTTAAAAATGCATTTACTTTGAATCAGAATAGCCCGTGATTTTAGGTGACCCAGCATCATTTTGTAACCAGTATTGGGGTGATTATGATGGATTTCAGAAACAACACTGCCCAGTTCGTGATTTTAGGTGACCCAGCATCATTTTGTAACCTGTATTGGGGTGATTATGATGGATTTCAGAAACAACACTGCCCAGTTCGTGATTTTAGGTGACCCAGCATCATTTTGTAACCTGTATTGGGGTGATTATGATGGATTTCAGAAACAACACTGCCCAGTTCGTGATTTTAGGTGACCCAGCATCATTTTGTAACCAGTATTGGGGTGCATTTCTGGAACAATGATTGAAAAAATCGTGCAATCAATTTTGCACTCTCTTACCTTATGTCATTCTCTTCCATTCTTCTTGGAATTGTTCTTTCAGAATCTCCACACAGGTTTGCCATGTCGGAAGCAGTCAGGCCACACCTTATGGAATATTCTATTGGACTGACTGAAATATCCAGGCATGGACGTCCAGGTTTGCCAGTCTTCAGCACTGTCAATTCATTTCCACATTCGTTTCCAACGGCATCATGATTTTGAACTGTGTGTATAGCTTCTTGAAGACGAGCTAATACTACAGGGTCTACATCATTTCCACTAAGCGCTAACAGCTGCCCTAACCTCTCACTACCATTCCACACGATACACAATGTAGTCCTGAGACACACATCTCGCATCGATTTGGTTCGTAAGTGTCAAAACATGTCTTCGAATAATACTGTCAAATTCAGACATTTGAATTGTTTCTGTAAACGATTCATTATGAAATGACTGACGCGTGTCTATTTATGTTTCTCAGCGGAATAAACAACATTTGTTTTACCTCTGTTTTTTAAACTCTAAATTTCCAGTCAAACTCAATCGAACACCACTACCAATAGTGTATTGGATTAGCCAATAGTGTACTTGATGCCGCCCACTAGCTGTGATTGACAGGGGGAGTTTTGTAACAGTGTAATGTAAAAAGAAATAGAGAACTGGCTTCGAAATGTAAACGCAGTTACGGGAATATAAAAGCGCACAGTGAAATGTAAATAGCAAAGCGGTAAACGGGAAATAAATAAATTAATGAATAAATAAATAAAAGTTGAAATAAATAAAACGCTATTGCAAACTTTTATAACTGTAGTTGAAACGCTATTGCGCACTTTTACGTTCAGCTTGACAAAGAAAAAAGGCCAACTATGCCCCTGGTCCTCGTTTTTGCGCTGTGCTTAAAGTATTAGTTAGGGTTAATTTTATTTCTTGTTTATGATATATAATAGTATCAGTTCTGAGTATGCATAGAGATACACAAGGTCTCTTGGAAACTAAAGGTGAATAAATCCCTTGTTCCAGGTGGTATTAATGCTGTTATGCAGGTAATGGGTCTATAATCTCCGGATTTCCACCCTGTCTCCCATATTAAATATCAGTAGCACGTTTTCAGATCCCTTGTCTTTATTGATCTGTCAAAAGTCTCTGCCAGGACCCTGGCGATAACCTCCCTTCTTTCTTTGGGTGCATGTCGTTTAGAGCAGGGGTTTGTTGGTCTGAGAGCCCCGCCCAGTCCTCTAGGGCTTCTGTTTGATTTATACTAATGCATGATAGCGAGAGGACCTTGACGTCTTCCCTGTGAAAACGTGTATAAAGTATATTCAATGCAGCTGCTGCTCTACCAGCCTCTACTGCAGCTCCCTGGCTGCCTGTCACACTGGCTTCTTCCTTCACTGGTTTGGTATTGGAAGAACCTTTTCAGAGTTTGTTTAATGCCCAGAGCAATGTTGATTTGAATAGCTGTTTGTAAAACCATGTACGGCTATATGAAACGGTGGTCGTTTTGTTACCGTGCTAGTTAGGATGATATAACGGGCACAACGAAATAAAATAAAATAAAATAAAATACATTAAAAATAAAAAAGATGAAATCAGTCAATAGTCTTGCTGCACTTCCTAGATGATACATCAGTGGTGCATTAAGATCAGTCTTGATCCAGTCATGTTATTATTGACATGCCTTGTTTGATCTGTGCACCGCTGCAGAAAGACCACCGCTGCAGCGCACATTTCACGGGGCGTGAGCTGGGGTGTGAGGATAGGGCAGAAGAAGCAGAAAGGAGCGGTTAGAAAGGACCGGACTGAGGTGGGCACGGGTGCTGAGTGGGGAGCGCGGGAAGGGCGCCTGATTGCGGGCGAGGAGTAAAGAGAGAGATTCCGCAGACAAAGCTTGAGGGAAAAGGAGTTGTATTTAATGGAATGCCGAGATGCAAAAGTTTGACCCCGACGTGATTTGAACACGCAGCCTCCTGATCTGGAGTCAGACGCGCTACCGTTGCGCCACGAGGTCGGTATATCAGACGTGTCACAGATTCCTGTAATAATAATATACTAGGTGAAATTTACCAGCACACCAGTCAACTGCTTGGAAGGCAGGTATGCTCATCACTATACCACCAACGCTACATCGACTACATAGAAACTTACCTACGCTTTATCCTTATAGAAAAACAGCTACGCGCAATCCGTAGTTCTATGCAGGGTTAACTAATTATAAGTTTACTTATCTGAACGGTCCAACACAATGTTGAGCAAGAATGCGATGCTGAGAAAGATGTACGTGGTATTTTGCTGAAAAATCAATACCCAGCAACAGTAACCGTGTGGCTCGTTGGTCTAGGGGTATGATTCTCGCTTAGGGTGCGAGAGGTCCCGGGTTCAAATCCCGGACGAGCCCGCTTTTTTTTTTTTTTCTGTTGAGAGACCACTTTTTGTCTTGTTACTAGGCCCTGGTGCAAGACTATAAAGTCCCCACATCAATTTGTTTCAGTTATTTATCATATCCTTATTAAACATTTTTGTTTCTACATGGCGGATTTTTTAAAAAAAATGCACATTTTTCGATGATATCAAAAAAGTGTACTTATCTTTCAATTGACAGTATAGCCAAAGCAGACAATCTCTCTTGTGACATATTACATACCAAAATTAGAAATAAATACATGAATGAATGAATAAATACACGAATTAATAAATAAATATCGAAATAAATAAATACACCGACATTATTTATTTATTTCAATATTTATTTATTTCAACATTTATTTATTTATTTATTCGTTTCCTTTTTCCACTTTGCTTTTTACATTTCACTCTGCGCTTTTACATTTCCTTGCACGTATTTCCTTTTCTGCTTCGCTATTTACATTTCGATGTGGTCTCTATTTCTTTTTACATTTCAATGTGCCAAAACTGCTAACCCAATAGTTGGTGCAGTAGTTGTTAATGGCAACAACATTACTGGGGAGCTGGTTCCAGACCCTCACAGAGAATTGTGAGGGTCTGGAACCAAGTTGAAGCTGACACCCTGGGATCCTTCAAGAAGCTGCTTGATGAAATTCTGGGATCAATAAGCTACTAACAACCAAACGAGCAAGATGGGCTGAATGGCCTCCTCTCGTTTGTAAACTTTCTTATGTTCTTATTTGATTAAGTTTGACTAAATAAAGGTCCTGTGTTGTAATTTTATTTTTATTTTTTTCAGTACAGTAGTTACAAAAATGTCTCAATGTTACAATATTATTAGAAGAGACCTGTTGATTTTTGCCAATCAAATAGATGCAAACTCTGTGTCTCAGGACTATATTCTCTACCGTGTTGAAGTGGCGAACCTGGACGTCTGTACTTAGATATATCAGTCAGCGCAATCAAATATTACATAGTCTGGTCTGACTGCCTCCGACATTTTCAACTTCTTGTCAGTGTGTGAAAGAACAATTCGGGGAAGAATGGAAGAGAATAACACACGGTAAGAAAGAGCAAATGCACAAATTGGTTTTACGATTTATTTTTTACTCGTATCATTATTTGTGAGAGTTTAAAAAGCTTGTGTAAAATGTGAAGTACAAATCGACTTGTAAATGATTTAGCACGGTACTGTACTAATACAATGATTTTAAAGTTTCAGAAACCCTTGTTACTTTTAGCAATAGCTATGAAACGGCAGACTCATAGTGAGCTGTGCCTGTTTTGAAATCTCTCTTTTTTATCAGGTGGCGTGTAGTCATTTATGTGAAGGCTTTAGCCGGCTGATTGTTTTAAAGCTGCCACCAACAACGGAGGCTGCCCGGGTGAAATCAGATAAAGGGGGAGGAAATGTAGACGTGGCACACTTCATGGTGAACAGCAGAGGGGAGAACAGAAGTTCACACATCACTGGGTGAAGTGTGCACAATCAGAGGTAAATATGAACTTAATATTACACTAGGTGGATGATGCTCTTGTCTGTGGTACTATAGTATCCATTTAACTGACACACTTGTTGATGGCACCTCTACTGTTTCTTTTTCTACAAGGTCTGTGCTCTGAAGTGAAGTCGCCTGCGCTCTAAAATAATAAATATGAATTCAGAATCATTTAGTATCAAGTGACTAAGAAGTTGTGAACAGCAATGTTGGTCCTCCACCAAAACAAAGGCCATTAAGGATGACTGATCACATGCATAAGCAGGTCCCACACATTATCAGATAAATGAGAATTAGGTGTACTCAGAAAAATGTCTCTCTTGATAAGTAAAATATATTTTAAAACTATTTGTACCCTATCTTCCTGCTGTAGGCGTAGTCTGGTATCTAGTCAGCGTGGTATGTGGGAGGTAGAACTATTGACAAAGTGAAGTAACGTTTGTAAATACTAAAGGATCCTGGTGAAACAGTGCTATGTAAATGTCAAGCAAAACTGGCATAGATACCACAAAAGACTAGCTTAACATGGCTATGTTTGTGGAGAGTATGTTGGGTAATACTGTATTGTATGGCATAAAACCCCAACAGTCTTGTATTATAAGGGATGTCCCATTCAATAAAAATATTCTATTCCATAATTAATCAGTATAAAAATATTCAAGGAGACCAGTACCCTTATTAAGATTTGCTAGAATTACCATTTCCTAAAACTTTCAAAAAAGATTATGCATTTGTTAACCTTCAATAAATACATTAAGAAAAAATTCAAACCCACTACAGTTGTCGCTGTGACTCTTTATTTTGGAAAAGGAGAAGTCTTTCTCACATATAATACACTTCATTGATGGTCCAGTAGGTAAAGAAAATCCAGGAACCTATGAGATGAATTGTGTCAGTCTTGTATCATTCACTGCAAGTGCAATGTTACACTATTGCTGAAGGTTACGCATGTTTAAAAAGATAGAAAATAAACACATTGAACTTTCAAATCCCCCTAAATAAAAATGCTAAATACATTTTAACTTCTTATTGACATATCCTTTTATGAACACACTTAGAATTATCATAAGAAATCAATAAATTCTTACTTGATCCATATTAAGTCAACTTCATATATATGACTGCAGATCCAATTTGTGTCTCTGGATTTCGGAGGTATCTTGTACAGTACCCTTCATTAGGGCACAGAATCACAGAGAACTTACAGCTGTGTGTAGAGCCAGATATCTATAAAAGCTCAAAGCCTCCACACTCATTTAAGTTTGGAAAAGATTCCATTAGGACTTGTGTGAATTCTTCAGGGCTGCTATCATTTCCTTGAAATATATCTATATATATATATATATATATATCTATATATATATATCTATATATATATCTATATATATAAATTATATGTTAACAGACAATAGTAGTATACACAAGCACTGAGGAAGAAAGGTATTTAGAAAAAAATAACTTTGAAGAACATATATGTTTAAAAATAGAAGTGAATACATACATATAAACCACATTTGTGTTCTCAAAAATTACGAGCACTACGGTATATGGTTAAGTGAGTCGGAATTTGATATTTTTGAATCCGTCACTGGTTTATAGGGATTATGCAGCCATACACTGGTACATAGAAAACAAAGTATAATAATGCGATGCGTTGGCCGGGAATCGTATCCGGGTCAACTGCTTGGAAGGCAGTTATGCTCACCACTATACCACCAACACTAGATAGAAACTTACCTACACTTTATCCTCATAGAAAAAACAGCTAGGCTTTATCCTCAGTTCTATGCAGGGTTAACTGTACTTATCTGAACAGTCCAATATGATGTTCAGCACATGAATGCAATGCTGAGAAAAATGTACATGGTATTTTGCTGATAGTATCAAGATGACAAAACAATACCCAGCCAAATCAACCATGTGACTCGTTGGTCTTGGGGTAGATTCTCGCTTCGGGTGCGAGAGGGCCCGGGTTCAAATCCTGGACGAGCCCTTTTTTTTCTCATTCAGAGAGACCACTTCTTTTCTTGTTACTAGGCCCTGGTGCAAGACTGTAAAGTCCCCACATAAATGTTTTTCAGTTATTAAGCAGATCCATATTGAACATTGGTAGGTACCTATTTAGATTACATTCTTTATAAACTGAAAAATAAAACTAATAATAATAATAATAATAATAATAATAATAATAATAATAATACCCCAGACAGCTGTAGCTGTTTTCTCGTGCAGGATACACATTCTAGTATTGGCATTTGCGGTAACTTTTTAAACTCTGGAAGTTATTTTCCTCACAACATTTATAAATGATTTTAGTTTAATGAAAATGTATTAAATTATGGTTTTAATAATCTGTATCCTTTTTTGTTGCCCTAGGTTGTTATTCACTATATGAAGTAGGTTACAATAACAATTAAAAACGTAAATGCTGCCATCATGTAGCAGTGTTATTTGTTTATTCTAATATACACCGCCTTTTTGTATTACTCTGTTATTTATTAGCCGGTATCAAATCGGAAGTATTAATACTGTAATTAAAATAATTAATATCATTTGATAAAAACAACAATGATAAGAACAATAACAATAATAATAAGTCAATATAATACAATACATCATATTATTTATTAATTATGTCAGGAACCATGGACTGAGGCAGATAGGCAAGTTCCTGCTTCAAGTAATTTTTAAATTAACTACATTTGGTAACTTTGTAAGGTGGTGTTTGAATTGAGTTAGTGTGTGATTAGAACCAGGTGAGTGGTTTAATGAATAGAAGTTGATTTGCTGTTTGATTGGTTTCCACGCAGTTTAGTTGGTTCTTTTGCCACGCAGTTGTTTTATATATATTAGGCAGCCTGTTTCTGCGCCAGCCAACCGAAGAGCCTCAACAAAAGAGCCGGGAGTCTTGCTGTGGGAGTCCAGCGAGGGGAGGCCTGCGCCGAGACACTGTTCCAATAGATCCGAACCTAACGGCGCTCTGGAAGAAGCCATCTACTAGTCAGGTCCGTACCCTCCACCCCACTGCTCCCACTATGCCTATTTATCTCACCTGTCCTGCTATGACTGTCTCTCACATCCCTGTTCTGTCCTCTCGCCCTCGTCCTCTGCCCTCCCTCCGCCGCTGCTCCTCCAACCTCAGATATCCGCAAACTCTTCAACACCTCTCCCTCCCCCGCACCCACTCCTGCTCCAACTCCTACACCCACTGCACCCCCTACTAACTCACCCTCCTTCTCCACCTTCTCACCCCTCTCAGACTCTGACCTCTCCTCCCTGCTCCAGGGTCACAAACCCACCACGTGTGCCCCGACCCCCTCCCCACTCACCTCTTTCAAGCTGCTGCTCCTGCTCTACTTCCCTTCATCTCCTCCCTTCTCAACACCTCTCTCCTTTCTGGTCTCTTTCTCTCTGCCTTCAAAAAAGCCTCTATCACTCCCCTCCTCAAAAAACCTACCCTCGACCCCACCTCCCTCCAGAGCTACCGTCCCGTCTCCCTCCTACCCTTCCTCTCAAAAACCCACGAGCGGACTGTCCCCTATTTTACTGCATTTAATCCTGTACGTCAGAGTACTGTAATCTGCCATGTGTTTAATCTGTACTATTTTGTATTTAATCATATTCTGATGTAACTATCACTGACACTTATCTGCTGTATCATTGTATTGTATTGTCACACTTGTACTTGCTTGAACCAAAGTCATTGTATTTATCTTGCTCTTAATTGCATTACTTGTACTGTGATACTTGAAATGTATTTGCTTTCGATTGTAAGTCGCCCTGGATAAGGGCGTCTGCTCAGAAATAAATAATAATAATAATAATCGTGATTTTGTTTGTGATTCCAGCATTTCTCCTCCCTCCTCCCTCAAACACAGCTGCTGCTGAACTTAATAAAAAATATATAAATAAAAAGAAACAGCCAGTTTATGCAAAAACACTGTAAATACATTGAAAGCAACATTTGATGTTACTTTTTTTCTTATTTTCCTAATGACTGAACAATCAACCAAATAGTATATCCATACATTTTAATCCACCTATTTTAATAATATGTATTAATTTGATTAATTAGTTAATATTGAAACATATATCAAAATACTCTATACTTTTAATTTTAATAGATTCAAATTAGTCACAAAAAAATTAACCAAAGCCATCAACTGAATTTATAAATTAATGTTATCAAGTACATTAGATAGTGTGAATGTTTATATAAAGTAAACACGCCTGCGTCTCAATTTAGTCCATTACACAAATGCATTAAACACAGTTTATATAAACAAAAAACAACTGTCTATAAACACACTTAACAAATTAAAACCACACAATCGTGCAGTATTTATGAAGAACTATAAAAAGCCCACAATAACTAATAAAAAATATAGCGTGTACACAGTATAGCGTGTACACAAATACGCTTGTCTTTGTGGATCCCATAAAAAAAAAAGAAGTAAATCAAGATCTGTCAAACAAGTGGGTAGTTTGCTGCAGTTTGTTATTTGAAATAGCAATAATAATTGTAAGGTGATCCACTGTAATATATATCTATATCTATATCTATATCTATCTATCTATCTATCTCTCTCTCTCTCTCTCTCTCTCTCTCTCTCTCTCTCTCTCTCTCTCGATAGATAGATATATAATCGGAAGTGTTCTGATTTGAATACAAGTTGCACCTGTTTATTTAACTATTATTGGTTTATTGGATCTTCTGTTAAAAAAATAATGTTTGTTCTTTATTTTGAAAAATAAAACGTCAATGCACTGATTATCGTTGATAAATGCCTATACGATAATCGAATACGAAATTAGGGTGCATTAAGATCAGTCTTGATCCAGTCACGTTATTATTGACATGCCTTGTTTGATCTGTGCACCGCTGCAGAAAGACCACCGCTGCAGCGCACATTTCACGGGGCGTGAGCTGGGGTGTGAGGATAGGGCAGAAGAAGCAGAAAGGAGCGGTTAGAAAGGACCGGACTGAGGTGGGCACGGGTGCTGAGTGGGGAGCGGGGGAAGGGCGCCTGATTGCGGGCGAGGAGTAAAGAGAGATTCCGCAGACAAAGCTTGAGGGAAAAGGAGTTGTATTTAATGGAATGCCGAGATGCAAAAGTTTGACCCCGACGTGATTTGAACACGCAGCCTTCTGATCTGGAGTCAGACGCGCTACCGTTGCGCCACGAGGTCGGTATATCAGACGTGTCACAGATTCCTGTAATAATAATATACTAAGGTGAAATTTACCAGCACACCAGTCAACTGCTTGGAAGGCAGGTATGCTCATCACTATACCAACAACGCTACATCGACTACATAGAAACTTACCTACGCTTTATCCTTATAGAAAAACAGCTACGCGCAATCCGTAGTTCTATGCAGGGTTAACTAATTATCAGTTTACTTATCTGAACGGTCCAACACAATGTTGAGCAAGAATGCGATGCTGAGAAAAATGTACATGGTATTTTGCTGAAAAATCAATACCCAGCAATAGTAACCGTGTGGCTCGTTGGTCTAGGGGTATGATTCTCGCTTAGGGTGCGAGAGGTCCCGGGTTCAAATCCCGGACGAGCCCGCTTTTTTTTTTCTGTTAAGAGACCAATTTTTTTTCTTGTTACTAGGCCCTGGTGCAAGACTATAAAGTCCCCACATCAATTATGTTCTTATTCGATTAAGTTTGACTAAATAAAGGTCCTGTGTTGTAATTTTGTTTTATATTTTTCAGTACAGTAGTTACAAAAATGTCTCAATGTTACAATATTATTAGAAGAGACCTGTTGATTCTTACCAATCAAATAGATGCAAACTCTGTGTCTCAGGACTATATTCTCTACCGTGTTGAAGTGGCGAACCTGGACGTCTGTACTTAGATATATCAGTCAGCGCAATCAAATATTAAATAGTCTGGTCTGACTGCCTCCGACATTTTCAACTTCTTGTCAGTGTGTGAAAGAACAATTCGGGGAAGAATGGAAGAGAATAACACACGGTAAGAAAGAGCAAAATGCACAAATTGGTTTTACGATTTATTTCTCGATGTTTGTTTCGGAAGTGCTTATTCTTTTTGTTGTTTTTGCCAATAGAGTTTCAGACTTGTATTCAACTCTGGGTGACGATGAGCTGGACTGCATTGTTTCTGTAATCCATCATAACTACCCCAATACTGGTTACAAAATGATGCCTGGTCACCTAAAATGGCGAGGCATTCGGATTCAGAGTAAGGTGTATTTTCTTTCTTGTTAGTTTTCCCTACTCCTAAGTGGAACCAGAACCGAACCAACATACAACAAACACTAACCCCATTTAGTAGTGGTTATTGTGATTAGAATCTATTTCTAGCTTACTGAAAACGAACAAGTGCTATAGCTCTGTTTTACTCGTATCATTATTATTTTAGATTTGTGAGAGTTTAAAAAGCTTGTGTAAAATGTGAAGTACAAATCGACTTGTAAATGATTTAGCACGGTACTGTACTAATACAATGATTTTAAAGTTTCAGAAACCCTTGTTACTTTTAGCAATAGCTATGAAACGGCAGAATCATAGTGAGCTGTACCTGTTTTGAAATCTCTCTTTTTTATACAGGTGGCGTGTAGTCATTCATGTGAAGGCTTTAGCCGGCTGATTGTTTACCTTAAAGCTGCCACCAACAACGGAGCCTGCCCGGGTGAAATCAGATAAAGGGGGAGGAAATGTAGACGTGGCACACTTCATGGTGAACAGCAGAGGGGAGAACAGAAGTTCACACATCACTGGATGAAGTGTGCACAATCAGAGGTAAATATGAACTTAATATTACACTAGGTGGATGATGCTCCTTGTCTGTGGTACTATAGTATCCATTTAACTGACACACTTGTTGATGGCACCTCTACTGTTTCTTTTTCTACAAGGTCTGTGCTCTGAAGTGAAGTCGCCTGCGCTCTAAAATAATAAATATGAATTCAGAATCATTTAGTATCAAGTGACTAAGAAGTTGTGAACAGCAATGTTGGAATTACCATTTCCTAAAACCTACATTACACACTAAAGGTATTTGTTCATTTAAACTAAAGTAAAACTTTCAAAAAAGATTATGCATTTGTTAACCTTCAATAAATACATTAAGAAAAAATTCATACCCACTACAGTTGTCGCTGTGACTCTTTATTTTGGAAAAGGAGAAGTCTTTCTCACATATGATACACTTCATTGATGGTCCAGTAGGTAAAGAAAATCCAGGAACCTATGAGATGAATTGTGTCAGTCTTGTATCATTCACTGCAAGTGCAATGTTACACTATTGCTGAAGGTTACACATGTTTAAAAAGATAGAAAATAAACACATTGAACTTTCAAATCCCCCTAAATAAAAATGCTAAATACATTTTAACTTCTTATTGACATATCCTTTTATGAACACACTTAGAATTATCATAAGAAATCAATAAATTCTTACTTGATCCATATTAAGTCAACTTCATATATATGACTGCAGAGCCAATTTGTGTCTCTGGATTTCGGAGGTATCTTGTACAGTACCCTTCATTAGGGCACAGAATCACAGAGAACTTACAGCTGTGTGTAGAGCCAGATATCTTTAAAAGCTCAAAGCCTCCACACTCATTTAAGTTTGGAAAAGATTCCATTAGGACTTGTGTGAATTCTTCAGGGCTGCTGTCATTTCCTTGAAATATATATATATATATATATATATATATATATATATATATATATATATATATATATAAATTATATGTTAACAGACAATAGTAGTATACACAAGCACTGAGGAAGAAAGGTATTTAGAAAAAAATAACTTTGAAGAACATATATGTTTAAAAATAGAAGTGAATACATACATATAAACCACATTTGTGTTCTCAAAAATTACGAGCACTACGATATATGGTTAAGTGTGTCGGAATTTGATATTTTTGAATCCGTCACTGGTTTATAGGGATTATGCAGCCATACACTGGTACATAGGAAACAAAGTATAATAATGCGATGTGTTGGCCGGGCAGCTATGCTCACCACTATACCACCAATGCTAGATAGAAACTTACCTACGCTTTATCCTTATAGAAAAAACAGCTACGCTTTATCCTCAGTTCTATGCAGGGTTAACTGTACTTATCTGAACAGTCCAATACGATGTTCAGCGCATGAATGCAATGCTGAGAAAAATGTACATGGTATTTTGCTGATTGTATCAAGATGAAAAACCAATACCCAACCAAATCAACCATGTGACTCGTTGGTCTAGGGGTATGATTCTCGCTTCAGGTGCGAGAGGTCCTGGGTTCAAATCCTAGACGAGTCCTTTTTTTTCTCATTCAGAGAGACCACTTCTTTTCTTGTTACTAGGCCCTGGTGCAAGACTGTAAAGTCCCCACATCCATTTACGTTTTCTTCCATATGATGATGTAGATATCCTTCTGTCTGGTGTTAATGGCTGAAGTGTAATGCTGGCTCCAGGGATCAGCTTATTTTGCCTCCCTGGCGCATCAGCACACAACGGCTGCGATGCTGGCTGCGGGGATCAACCACAGTGCGGCCTCCCCAGCGCATCAGCATGACAACCGTTTGGATTGAGCTAAGTAGGGTACATCTCTGGGGTTTTCAAGTGGGCACCTTCCATCCTCAGTGTTTCGTCGACTAGCCCACGACACCTCAAGAGGGCTCGACGGTGATTCTGGCGTCCCAGCATCACCCCCCTCCGTCCCCCACTCAACTCAGCCCAGCTTACTTACCTGTACATCAGCGTTTCTTTCTTTCTATTGTGCTTGAGATCCCCAGCCAGAATCTTTCCGTCTCAACCACAGCCAGTTGCTGGTCCTCTCTGCTGCTTCAGATAAGTTCTTCACTGTGCGACGCAACTCTTGGCCACTGAATCCGACGTCTCTGAGAAACCGGGTTGTAGAGTGTGCCACAAATCCTCGACAACCCACTTCCACTGGGTAAACCCGAACTCTCCATCCTCGCTGTTCCGCTTCAGTGGCTAGTTGAGCATGCCGCAGTTTCTTCCTCTCATACGCCTCATCTACAGCATCCTCCCATGGCACTGTTAACTCTACCAGGTGAACAAGGCGTGCTGATCCAGACCACAAGACAATATCTGGTCGAAGGTTAGTGGTGGCAATCTCAGGTGGAAAAATAAGCCGTTGACCAACATCTGCCAGCATTTTCCAGTCTCTAGCAGCTTCCAGTTGTCCTGGGCGAGGATTGGTTTTAACACCTTTTCTTGGTGGTTGCTCTCCTGGGCGGAGGAATGTTGTCTTTTGTGTGTAATGTTTTGATGGAACAGGTGACAACTTATTGGTCATGTTACGCTTGTCTTCCAATGCTAAGGCCAAACATCGCAGCACCTGGTCATGGCGCCAAGTAAACCGTCCTTGGCTAAGAGCCACCTTACATCCTGTCAAAATGTGCCTTAATGTTGCAGGTGATGAACACAAAGGACATGAGGGATCCTCTCCTACTCAGAGGTTTAGGTTCTGTGGTGATGGGAGAACATCATATGTTGACCTGATGAGGAAACTGATCCTGCTCTGTTTCATTGACCATAGGTCCATAATCTTGCGTTGTTCCACACTCTCCCATCTCATCCATCTCATCCATTCTCCCTGCTTGGCCTGGGAAATGGCCTTTATACACCTCATCCTCTCCTCCTGCTTTTGCACCTCGTTGACTACCAGCTTCCTCCTTTGAGCTGGGGCTGCCTTGTGCCATGTAGGAGGAGCTGAACTGAAACCAAGACCCCCTCTTCCATGCTGAACTTGCCCCATGATATCACCAATTCGAAGGGCAGCCTTTGCATCTTCCACAGCTTTCTTTGCCGCCCACTTTCTTCCAGTTTTCAACACAGGTGCTGCCTCCCTTACGCATTTATCGCGTGACTCTACTAATGTCATTTCCAGTCTGACCTTGGCGCACTTAAACTCCTCGGTTAGAGCAGAGACTGGTAGCTGCAGTATTCCTTTACCATAAAGTCCCACTCTGCTGAGGCAGCGTGGAACTCCCAACCACTATATGAAGTAGGTTACAATAACAATTAAAAACGTAAATGCTGCCATCATGTAGCAGTGTTATTTGTTTATTCTAATATACACCGCCTTTTTGTATTACTCTGTTATTTATTAGCCGGTGTCAAATCGGAAGTATTAATACTGTAATTAAAATAATTAATATAATTTGATAAAAACAACAATGATAAGAACAATAACAATAATAATAAGTCAATATAATACAATACATCATATTATTTATTAATTATGTCAGGAACCATGGACTGAGGCAGATAGGCAAGTTCCTGCTTCAAGTAATTTTTAAATTAACTACATTTGGTAACTTTGTAAGGTGGTGTTTGAATTGAGTTAGTGTGTGATTAGAACCAGGTGAGTGGTTTAATGAATAGAAGTTGATTTGCTGTGTGATTGGTTTCCGCGCAGTTTAGTTGGTTCTTTTGCCACGCAGTTGTTTTATATATATTAGGTAGCCTATTTCTGCGCCAGCCAACTGAAGAGCCTCAACAAAAGAGCCGGGAGTCTAGCTGTGGGAGTCTACAGGTAACCAGCGTCTGAGGCCAGATAGGTAATTGGTCCTGCTCCTACGTGTATGTGATTTTATACCAGGTAGTGTGGTTATTTGAATAATAGGGTATTTGCAATTTGTAATTGTATCAGGGAGGTTGGTTTATTAACTTGAAGAGAGTCGTTTGCATTTGGATTGGTCTCCACACAGCCTTGTGTAGTGGTGTGATCCCCTTTGAAGTGTGTAAAAGTATTGTCAATAGAGCAGTTAGCAGTTGTGCCAGTCCCCTTGCAAAGTGAGGTGGAACCTATTTAAGGGTGGGCATATAATAGTTGTCAGTCTACAGGAACCAGGGACTGAGGCAGATAGGCAAGTTCCTGCTTCAAGTAATTTTTAATTAACTACATTTGGTAACTTTGTAAGGTGGTGTTTTGAATTAGCTGAGTTAGTGTGTGATTAGTACCAGGTGAGTGGTTTAATTGAATAGAAGTTGATTTGCTGTTTGATTGGTTTCCACGCAGTTTAGCTGGTTCTTTTGCCACGCAGTTGTTTTATATATATTAGGCAGCCTGTTTCTGCGCCAGCCAACCGAAGAGCCTCAACAAAAGAGCCGGGAGTCTTGCTGTGGGAGTCCAGTGAGGGGAGGCCTGCGCCGAGACACTGTTCCAATAGATCCGAACCTAACGGCGCTCTGGAAGAAGCCATCTACTAGTCAGGTCCGTACCCTCCACCCCACTGCTCCCACTATGCCTTTTTATCTCACCTGTCCTGCTATGACTGTCTCTCACATCCCTGTTCTGTCCTCTCGCCCTCGTCCTCTGCCCTCCCTCCGCCGCTGCTCCTCCAACCTCAGATATCCGCAAACTCTTTAACACCTCTCCCTCCCCCGCACCCACTCCTGCTCCAACCCCTACACCCACTGCACCCCCTACTAACTCACCCTCCTTCTCCACCTTCTCACCCCTCTCAGACTCTGACCTCTCCTCCCTGCTCCAGGGTCACAAACCCACCACGTGTGCCCTGGACTCCCTCCCAACTCCCCTCTTTCAAGCTGCTGCTCCTGCTCTACTTCCCTTCATCTCCTCCCTTCTCAACACCTCTCTCTCCTTTCTGGTCTCTTTCCCTCTGCCTTCAAAAAAGCCTCTATCACTCCCCTCCTCAAAAAACCTACCCTCGACCCCACCTCCCTCCAGAGCTACCGTCCCGTCTCCCTCCTACCCTTCCTCTCAAAAACCCTCGAGCGGACTGTACACCGCCAGCTCTCTGCTTTCCTGTCCAACCACTCTCTGCTCGACCCTCTCCAATCTGGCTTCCGCTCTGCTCACTCCACTGAAACCGCCCTCCTGTCTGTCACCAACTCACTAAAGTCTGCCCGAGCTGCCTCTCTCTCCTCTGTCCTAATTCTCCTCGATCTCTCTGCTGCCTTTGACACTGTCGATCACTCTATCCTACTATTCTCTCTTGCTGACCTGGGAATCTCTGGAACTGCTCTGGCCTGGTTCTCCTCCTACCTCTCCAACCGCACTTACCAGGTAACCTGGCGTGGAGCAACCTCCACACCTCGCCCTCTCTCAACAGGAGTCCCCCAAGGGTCAGTCTTGGGCCCTCTCCTGTTCTCTCTCTACACCCGCTCCCTGGGCCCCCTCATCGCATCCTATGGTTTCTCATACCATTTCTATGCTGATGATGCTCAGATTTTCCTCTCCTTCCCCACCTCTGACTCCACAATCCCCTCCCGTATCTCTACCTGTCTGTCTGCTATCTCCTCCTGGATGCACTCGCATCATCTCAAACTCAACCTCTCTAAATCTGACCTCCTTTTCTTTACCTCCTCCTCCCCCTCCTCTGATCTCTCTATCTCTGTTCCTCCTGGAATGTACCACACTCTCTCCCTCTTCCTCCGCTAAGAACCTCGGAGTCACCCTGGACCCCTGCCTCTCTTATTCCCAGCACATCTCCACTCTGGCACGCTGTCACAAAGACGGCCAGAGTGGGTGGCGTCAGACCAGAAGCAGGAAGGAATACAGAGAGACATGGGGTTGTGATGAGCTGAGTGCAATGGCTGCACTCCGCGTTTATTAACAAATAAAAGGTTTTAACACAAAACAAAACAGGGCACGGCACTGGTAGCCAAAATAAAGAGACAAACAAAACGGACAGACACTAACAAACAGGGACGAACAAACACGGTGAGAAACACTACTTATTATTCTTGTTATTATTATTTTACCTCCTCTCTCTCTCTCTCCCCCGTTCTTTCGCCCTGAACACCCAAACCCCGAGTGACAGAAACGTGCATCTATATATACTGTTGTGCTGGGATTCAATTACTAATTAATTACTCACTTGAATCCCAGCACGTGAATTCATTACGTGAAACCCCGTGTTCACATATTATATTTTAAATGCACGTGCGTGATGTGCAATCCCGTGCCTAAATACAAATATACAATTTAAATACACGTGAAACACAGACCCGTTTATATCCTGTGTACCAATGACTATACACCAACATTAACACACGCACGCAACATACAACACAGAACACACAAATGCACACAGGGGCGGGGCACTTTGCCACACACGCACTTGCCGATTCTTCCTGAGCAACATCCGAAGAATCCGACCCTTCCTCACCAACTACGCCACCCAGCTCCTGGTCCAGGCCTTGGTACTCTCCCGCCTAGACTACTGCAACTCCCTCCTGGCTGGCCTCCCTGCGTCCGCCACCCATCCGCTCCAGCTCATCCAGAACTCCGTTGCCCGCCTGGTGTTCTCTCTGCCTCGCTTCGCCCACGCTACTCCACTACTCCACTCACTCCACTGGCTCCCGATCACCGCTCGCATCCAATTCAAGACTCTTGTACTAGCCTACAGATGCCTTGACCAGACTGCACCCAGCTACCTCCAGACCCTCATCTTTCCCTACACCCCCACTCGACCTCTCCGCTCCGCCTGCACTAGAAGACTGTCTCTACCTCCTCTGCGCTCCCCTGCCTCCAGAGCCCGCTCCTTTTCCACCCTCGCCCCGCAGTGGTGGAATGACCTTCCTACAGATGTCAGGACTGCCCAGTCCCTGACCACATTCCCGCGCCTCCTCAAGACTCACCTCTTCAGAAAGCACCTGTAGAACTCCTCTGTTCTTCGCTTGGGACACTTATCACCCTTCCTTAAATGCGCTTTACTTGCTCTTATCTGCCCCCTATTTTACTGCATTTAATCCTGTACGTCAGAGTACTGTAATCTGCCACGTGTTTAATCTGTACTATTTTGTATTTAATCATATCCTGATGTAACTATCACTGACACTTATCTGCTGTATCATTGTATTGTATTGTCACACTTGTACTTGCTTGAACCAAAGTCATTGTATTTATCTTGCTCTTAATTGTATTACTTGTACTGTGATACTTGAAATGTATTTGCTTTCGATTGTAAGTCGCCCTGGATAAGGGCGTCTGCTCAGAAATAAATAATAATAATAATAATCGTGATTTTGTTTGTGATTCCAGCATTTCTTCTCCCTCCTCCCTCAAACACAGCTGCTGCTGAACTTAATAAAAAATATATAAATAAAAAGAAACAGCCAGTTTATGCAAAAACACTGTAAATACATTGAAAGCAACATTTGATGTTACTTTTTTTCTTATTTTCCTAATGACTGAACAATCAACCAAATAGTATATCCATACATTTTAATCCACCTATTTTAATAATATGTATTAATTTGATTAATTAGTTAATATTGAAACATATATCAAAATACTCTATACTTTTAATTTTAATAGATTCAAATTAGTCACAAAAAAATTAACCAAAGCCATCAACTGAATTTATAAATTAATGTTATCAAGTACATTAGATAGTGTGAATGTTTATATAAAGTAAACACGCCTGCGTCTCAATTTAGTCCATTACACAAATGCATTAAACACAGTTTATATAAACAAAAAACAACTGTCTATAAACACACTTAACAAATTAAAACCACACAATCGTGCAGTATTTATGAAGAACTATAAAAAGCCCACAATAACTAATAAAAAATATAGCGTGTACACAGTATAGCGTGTACACAAATACGCTTGTCTTTGTGGATCCCATAAAAAAAAAAGAAGTAAATCAAGATCTGTCAAACAAGTGGGTAGTTTGCTGCAGTTTGTTATTTGAAATAGCAATAATAATTGTAAGGTGATCCACTGTAATATATATCTATATCTATATCTCTCTCTCTCTCTCTCTCTCTCTCTCTCTCTCTCTCTCTCTCTCTCTATATATATATATAGATAGATAGATAGATAGATAGATAGATATATAATCGGAAGTGTTCTGATTTGAATACAAGTTGCACCTGTTTATTTAACTATTATTGGATTATTGGATCTTCTGTTAAAAAAATAATGTTTGTTCTTTATTTTGAAAAATAAAACGTCAATGCACTGATTATCGTTGATAAATGCCTATACGATAATCGAATACGAAATTAGGGTGCATTAAGATCAGTCTTGATCCAGTCACGTTATTATTGACATGCCTTGTTTGATCTGTGCACCGCTGCAGAAAGACCACCGCTGCAGCGCACATTTCACGCGGCGTGAGCTGGGGTGTGAGGATAGGGCAGAAGAAGCAGAAAGGAGCGGTTAGAAAGGACCGGACTGAGGTGGGCACGGGTGCTGAGTGGGGAGCGGGGGAAGGGCGCCTGATTGCGGGCGAGGAGTAAAGAGAGATTCCGCAGACAAAGCTTGAGGGAAAAGGAGTTGTATTTAATGGAATGCCGAGATGCAAAAGTTTGACCCCGACGTGATTTGAACACGCAGCCTTCTGATCTGGAGTCAGACGCGCTACCGTTGCGCCACGAGGTCGGTATATCAGACGTGTCACAGATTCCTGTAATAATAATATACTAAGGTGAAATTTACCAGCACACCAGTATATTCTGGATCCGTCACTGGTTTATAGGGATTATGCAACGATATACCGGTACATAGGAAACAAAGTATAAAATAAAAGAGATGCGCTGGCCGGGAATCGAACCCGAGTCAACTGCTTGGAAGGCAGCTATGCTCATCACTATACCACCAACGCTACATCGACTACATTGAAACTTACCTACGCTTTATCCTTATAGAAAAACAGCTACGCGCTATCCGTAGTTCTATGCAGGGTTAACTAATTATCAGTTTACTTATCTGAACGGTCCAACACAATGTTGAGAGCATGAATGTGATGCTGAGAAAAATGTACGTGGTATTTTGCTGAAAAAGCAATACCCAGCAATAGTAACCGTGTGGCTCGTTGGTCTAGGGGTATGATTCTCGCTTAGGGTGCGAGAGGTCCCGGGTTCAAATCCCGGACGAGCCCGCTTTTTTTTTTCTGTTGAGAGACCACTTTTTTTTCTTGTTACTAGGCCCTGGTGCAAGACTATAAAGTCCCCACATCAATTTGTTTCAGTTATTTATCATATCCTTATTAAACATTTTTGTTTCTACATGGCGGATTTAAAAAGAAAATGCACATTTTTCGATTATATCAAAAAAGTGTACTTATCTTTCAATTGACAGTATAGCCAAAGCAGACAATCTCTCTTGTGACATATTACATACCAAAATTAGAAATAAATACATGAATAAATACACAAATTAATAAATAAATATCGAAATAAATAAATACACCGACATTATTTATTTATTTCAATATTTATTTATTTCAACATTTATTTATTTATTTATTCGTTTCCTTTTTCCACTTTGCTTTTTACATTTCACTCTGCGCTTTTACATTTCCTTGCAAGTATTTCCTTTTCTGCTTCGCTATTTACATTTCGATGTGGTCTCTATTTCTTTTTACATTTCAATGTGCCAAAACTGCTAACCCAATAGTTGGTGCAGTAGTAATGGCAACAACATTCCTGGGGAGCTGGTTCCAGACCCTCACAGAGAATTGTGAGGGTCTGGAACCAAGTTGAAGCTGACACCCTGGGATCCTTCAAGAAGCTGCTTGATGAAATTCTGGGATCAATAAGCTACTAACAACCAAACGAGCAAGATGGGCTGAATGGCCTCCTCTCGTTTGTAAACTTTCTTATGTTCTTATTCGATTAAGTTTGACTAAATAAAGGTCCTGTGTTGTAATTTTATTTTATTTTTTTCAGTACAGTAGTTACAAAAATGTCTCAATGTTACAATATTATTAGAAGAGACCTGTTGATTTTTGCCAATCAAATAGATGCAAACTCTGTGTCTCAGGACTATATTCTCTACCGTGTTGAAGTGGCGAACCTGGACGTCTGTACTTAGATATATCAGTCAGCGCAATCAAATATTACATAGTCTGGTCTGACTGCCTCCGACATTGCCAACTTCTTGTCAGTGTCTGAAAGAACAATTCGGGGAAGAATGGAAGAGAATAACACACGGTAAGAAAGAGCAAAATGCACAAATTGGTTTTACGATTTATTTCTCGATGTTTGTTTCGGAAGTGCTTATTCTTTTTGTTGTTTTTGCCAATAGAGTTTCAGACTTGTATTCAACTCTGGGTGACGATGAGCTGGACTGCATTGTTTCTGTAATCCATCATAACTACCCCAATACTGGTTACAAAATGATGCCTGGTCACCTAAAATGGCGAGGCATTCGGATTCAGAGTAAGGTGTATTTTCTTTCTTGTTAGTTTTCCCCACTCCTAAGTGGAACCAGAACCGAACCAACATACAACAAACACTAACCCCATTTAGTAGTGGTTATTGTGATTAGAATCTATTTCTAGCTTACTGAAAACGAACAAGTGCTATAGCTCTGTTTTACTCGTATCATTATTATTTTAGATTTGTGAGAGTTTAAAAAGCTTGTGTAAAATGTGAAGTACAAATCGACTTGTAAATGATTTAGCACGGTACTGTACTAATACAATGATTTTAAAGTTTCAGAAACCCTTGTTACTTTTAGCAATAGCTATGAAACGGCAGACTCATAGTGAGCTGTGCCTGTTTTGAAATCTCTCTTTTTTATCAGGTGGCGTGTAGTCATTTATGTGAAGGCTTTAGCCGGCTGATTGTTTTTAAAGCTGCCACCAACAACGGAGCCTGCCCGGGTGAAATCAGATAAAGGGGGAGGAAATGTAGACGTGGCACACTTCATGGTGAACAGCAGAGGGGAGAACAGAAGTTCACACATCACTGGGTGAAGTGTGCACAATCAGAGGTAAATATGAACTTAATATTACACTAGGTGGATGATGCTCCTTGTCTGTGGTACTATAGTATCCATTTAACTGACACACTTGTTGATGGCACCTCTACTGTTTCTTTTTCTACAAGGTCTGTGCTCTGAAGTGAAGTCGCCTGCGCTCTAAAATAATAAATATGAATTCAGAATCATTTAGTATCAAGTGACTAAGAAGTTGTGAACAGCAATGTTGGTCCTCCACCAAAACAAAGGCCATTAAGGATGACTGATCACATGCATAAGCAGGTCCCACACATTATCAGATAAATGAGAATTAGGTGTACTCAGAAAAATGTCTCTCTTAATAAGTAAAATATATTTTAAAACTATTTGTACCCTATCTTCCTGCTGTAGGCGTAGTCTGGTATCTAGTCAGCGTGGTATGTGGGAGGTAGAACTATTGACAAAGTGAAGTAACGTTTGTAAATACTAAAGGATCCTGGTGAAACAGTGCTATGTAAATGTCAAGCAAAACTGGCATAGATACCACAAAAGACTAGCTTAACATGGCTATGTTTGTGGAGAGTATGTTGGGTAATACTGTATTGTATGGCATAAAACCCCAACAGTCTTGTATTATAAGGGATGTCCCATTCAATAAAAATATTCTATTCCATAATTAATCAGTATAAAAATATTCAAGGAGACCAGTACCCTTATTAAGATTTGCTAGAATTACCATTTCCTAAAACTTTCAAAAAAGATTATGCATTTGTTAACCTTCAATAAATACATTAAGAAAAAATTCAAACCCACTACAGTTGTCGCTGTGACTCTTTATTTTGGAAAAGGAGAAGTCTTTCTCACATATAATACACTTCATTGATGGTCCAGTAGGTAAAGAAAATCCAGGAACCTATGAGATGAATTGTGTCAGTCTTGTATCATTCACTGCAAGTGCAATGTTACACTATTGCTGAAGGTTACGCATGTTTAAAAAGATAGAAAATAAACACATTGAACTTTCAAATCCCCCTAAATAAAAATGCTAAATACATTTTAACTTCTTATTGACATATCCTTTTATGAACACACTTAGAATTATCATAAGAAATCAATAAATTCTTACTTGATCCATATTAAGTCAACTTCATATATATGACTGCAGATCCAATTTGTGTCTCTGGATTTCGGAGGTATCTTGTACAGTACCCTTCATTAGGGCACAGAATCACAGAGAACTTACAGCTGTGTGTAGAGCCAGATATCTATAAAAGCTCAAAGCCTCCACACTCATTTAAGTTTGGAAAAGATTCCATTAGGACTTGTGTGAATTCTTCAGGGCTGCTATCATTTCCTTGAAATATATCTATATATATATATATCTATATATATATATATCTATATATATATATATCTATATATATATCTATATATATAAATTATATGTTAACAGACAATAGTAGTATACACAAGCACTGAGGAAGAAAGGTATTTAGAAAAAAATAACTTTGAAGAACATATATGTTTAAAAATAGAAGTGAATACATACATATAAACCACATTTGTGTTCTCAAAAATTACGAGCACTACGGTATATGGTTAAGTGAGTCGGAATTTGATATTTTTGAATCCGTCACTGGTTTATAGGGATTATGCAGCCATACACTGGTACATAGGAAACAAAGTATAATAATGCGATGCGTTGGCCGGGAATCGTATCCGGGTCAACTGCTTGGAAGGCAGTTATGCTCACCACTATACCACCAACACTAGATAGAAACTTACCTACGCTTTATCCTCATAGAAAAAACAGCTAGGCTTTATCCTCAGTTCTATGCAGGGTTAACTGTACTTATCTGAACAGTCCAATATGATGTTCAGCACATGAATGCAATGCTGAGAAAAATGTACATGGTATTTTGCTGATAGTATCAAGATGACAAAACAATACCCAGCCAAATCAACCATGTGACTCGTTGGTCTTGGGGTAGATTCTCGCTTCGGGTGCGAGAGGGCCCGGGTTCAAATCCTGGACGAGCCCTTTTTTTTCTCATTCAGAGAGACCACTTCTTTTCTTGTTACTAGGCCCTGGTGCAAGACTGTAAAGTCCCCACATAAATGTTTTTCAGTTATTAAGCAGATCCATATTGAACATTGGTAGGTACCTATTTAGATTACATTCTTTATAAACTGAAAAATAAAACTAATAATAATAATAATAATAATAATAATAATAATAATAATAATAATAATAATAATAATAATACCCCAGACAGCTGTAGCTGTTTTCTCGTGCAGGATACACATTCTAGTATTGGCATTTGCGGTAACTTTTTAAACTCTGGAAGTTATTTTCCTCACAACATTTATAAATGATTTTAGTTTAATGAAAATGTATTAAATTATGGTTTTAATAATCTGTATCCTTTTTTGTTGCCCTAGGTTGTTATTCACTATATGAAGTAGGTTACAATAACAATTAAAAACGTAAATGCTGCCATCATGTAGCAGTGTTATTTGTTTATTCTAATATACACCGCCTTTTTGTATTACTCTGTTATTTATTAGCCGGTATCAAATCGGAAGTATTAATACTGTAATTAAAATAATTAATATAATTTGATAAAAACAACAATGATAAGAACAATAACAATAATAATAAGTCAATATAATACAATACATCATATTATTTATTAATTATGTCAGGAACCATGGACTGAGGCAGATAGGCAAGTTCCTGCTTCAAGTAATTTTTAAATTAACTACATTTGGTAACTTTGTAAGGTGGTGTTTGAATTGAGTTAGTGTGTGATTAGAACCAGGTGAGTGGTTTAATGAATAGAAGTTGATTTGCTGTTTGATTGGTTTCCACGCAGTTTAGTTGGTTCTTTTGCCACGCAGTTGTTTTATATATATTAGGCAGCCTGTTTCTGCGCCAGCCAACCGAAGAGCCTCAACAAAAGAGCCGGGAGTCTTGCTGTGGGAGTCCAGCGAGGGGAGGCCTGCGCCGAGACACTGTTCCAATAGATCCGAACCTAACGGCGCTCTGGAAGAAGCCATCTTCTAGTCAGGTCCGTACCCTCCACCCCACTGCTCCCACTATGCCTATTTATCTCACCTGTCCTGCTATGACTGTCTCTCACATCCCTGTTCTGTCCTCTCGCCCTCGTCCTCTGCCCTCCCTCCGCCGCTGCTCCTCCAACCTCAGATATCCGCAAACTCTTCAACACCTCTCCCTCCCCCGCACCCACTCCTGCTCCAACTCCTACACCCACTGCACCCCCTACTAACTCACCCTCCTTCTCCACCTTCTCACCCCTCTCAGACTCTGACCTCTCCTCCCTGCTCCAGGGTCACAAACCCACCACGTGTGCCCCGACCCCCTCCCCACTCACCTCTTTCAAGCTGCTGCTCCTGCTCTACTTCCCTTCATCTCCTCCCTTCTCAACACCTCTCTCCTTTCTGGTCTCTTTCTCTCTGCCTTCAAAAAAGCCTCTATCACTCCCCTCCTCAAAAAACCTACCCTCGACCCCACCTCCCTCCAGAGCTACCGTCCCGTCTCCCTCCTACCCTTCCTCTCAAAAACCCACGAGCGGACTGTCCCCTATTTTACTGCATTTAATCCTGTACGTCAGAGTACTGTAATCTGCCATGTGTTTAATCTGTACTATTTTGTATTTAATCATATTCTGATGTAACTATCACTGACACTTATCTGCTGTATCATTGTATTGTATTGTCACACTTGTACTTGCTTGAACCAAAGTCATTGTATTTATCTTGCTCTTAATTGCATTACTTGTACTGTGATACTTGAAATGTATTTGCTTTCGATTGTAAGTCGCCCTGGATAAGGGCGTCTGCTCAGAAATAAATAATAATAATAATAATCGTGATTTTGTTTGTGATTCCAGCATTTCTCCTCCCTCCTCCCTCAAACACAGCTGCTGCTGAACTTAATAAAAAATATATAAATAAAAAGAAACAGCCAGTTTATGCAAAAACACTGTAAATACATTGAAAGCAACATTTGATGTTACTTTTTTTCTTATTTTCCTAATGACTGAACAATCAACCAAATAGTATATCCATACATTTTAATCCACCTATTTTAATAATATGTATTAATTTGATTAATTAGTTAATATTGAAACATATATCAAAATACTCTATACTTTTAATTTTAATAGATTCAAATTAGTCACAAAAAAATTAACCAAAGCCATCAACTGAATTTATAAATTAATGTTATCAAGTACATTAGATAGTGTGAATGTTTATATAAAGTAAACACGCCTGCGTCTCAATTTAGTCCATTACACAAATGCATTAAACACAGTTTATATAAACAAAAAACAACTGTCTATAAACACACTTAACAAATTAAAACCACACAATCGTGCAGTATTTATGAAGAACTATAAAAAGCCCACAATAACTAATAAAAAATATAGCGTGTACACAGTATAGCGTGTACACAAATACGCTTGTCTTTGTGGATCCCATAAAAAAAAAAGAAGTAAATCAAGATCTGTCAAACAAGTGGGTAGTTTGCTGCAGTTTGTTATTTGAAATAGCAATAATAATTGTAAGGTGATCCACTGTAATATCTCTCTCTCTCTCTCTCTCTCTCTCTCTCTCTCTCTCTCTCTCTCTCTCTAGATAGATAGATATATAATCGGAAGTGTTCTGATTTGAATACAAGTTGCACCTGTTTATTTAACTATTATTGGATTATTGGATCTTCTGTTAAAAAAATAATGTTTGTTCTTTATTTTGAAAAATAAAACGTCAATGCACTGATTATCGTTGATAAATGCCTATACGATAATCGAATACGAAATTAGGGTGCATTAAGATCAGTCTTGATCCAGTCACGTTATTATTGACATGCCTTGTTTGATCTGTGCACCGCTGCAGAAAGACCACCGCTGCAGCGCACATTTCACGCGGCGTGAGCTGGGGTGTGAGGATAGGGCAGAAGAAGCAGAAAGGAGCGGTTAGAAAGGACCGGACTGAGGTGGGCACGGGTGCTGAGTGGGGAGCGGGGGAAGGGCGCCTGATTGCGGGCGAGGAGTAAAGAGAGATTCCGCAGACAAAGCTTGAGGGAAAAGGAGTTGTATTTAATGGAATGCCGAGATGCAAAAGTTTGACCCCGACGTGATTTGAACACGCAGCCTTCTGATCTGGAGTCAGACGCGCTACCGTTGCGCCACGAGGTCGGTATATCAGACGTGTCACAGATTCCTGTAATAATAATATACTAAGGTGAAATTTACCAGCACACCAGTATATTCTGGATCCGTCACTGGTTTATAGGGATTATGCAACGATATACCGGTACATAGGAAACAAAGTATAAAATAAAAGAGATGCGCTGGCCGGGAATCGAACCCGAGTCAACTGCTTGGAAGGCAGCTATGCTCATCACTATACCACCAACGCTACATCGACTACATTGAAACTTACCTACGCTTTATCCTTATAGAAAAACAGCTACGCGCTATGCGTAGTTCTATGCAGGGTTAACTAATTATCAGTTTACTTATCTGAACGGTCCAACACAATGTTGAGAGCATGAATGTGATGCTGAGAAAAATGTACGTGGTATTTTGCTGAAAAAGCAATACCCAGCAATAGTAACCGTGTGGCTCGTTGGTCTAGGGGTATGATTCTCGCTTAGGGTGCGAGAGGTCCCGGGTTCAAATCCCGGACGAGCCCGCTTTTTTTTTTCTGTTGAGAGACCACTTTTTTTTCTTGTTACTAGGCCCTGGTGCAAGACTATAAAGTCCCCACATCAATTTGTTTCAGTTATTTATCATATCCTTATTAAACATTTTTGTTTCTACATGGCGGATTTAAAAAGAAAATGCACATTTTTCGATTATATCAAAAAAGTGTACTTATCTTTCAATTGACAGTATAGCCAAAGCAGACAATCTCTCTTGTGACATATTACATACCAAAATTAGAAATAAATACATGAATGAATGAATAAATACACAAATTAATAAATAAATATCGAAATAAATAAATACACCGACATTATTTATTTATTTCAATATTTATTTATTTCAACATTTATTTATTTATTTATTCGTTTCCTTTTTCCACTTTGCTTTTTACATTTCACTCTGCGCTTTTACATTTCCTTGCAAGTATTTCCTTTTCTGCTTCGCTATTTACATTTCGATGTGGTCTCTATTTCTTTTTACATTTCAATGTGCCAAAACTGCTAACCCAATAGTTGGTGCAGTAGTTGTTAATGGCAACAACATTCCTGGGGAGCTGGTTCCAGACCCTCACAGAGAATTGTGAGGGTCTGGAACCAAGTTGAAGCTGACACCCTGGGATCCTTCAAGAAGCTGCTTGATGAAATTCTGGGATCAATAAGCTACTAACAACCAAACGAGCAAGATGGGCTGAATGGCCTCCTCTCGTTTGTAAACTGTCTTATGTTCTTATTCGATTAAGTTTGACTAAATAAAGGTCCTGTGTTGTAATTTTATTTTATTTTTTTCAGTACAGTAGTTACAAAAATGTCTCAATGTTACAATATTATTAGAAGAGACCTGTTGATTCTTACCAATCAAATAGATGCAAACTCTGTGTCTCAGGACTATATTCTCTACCGTGTTGAAGTGGCGAACCTGGACGTCTGTACTTAGATATATCAGTCAGCGCAATCAAATATTACATAGTCTGGTCTGACTGCCTCCGACATTTTCAACTTCTTGTCAGTGTCTGAAAGAACAATTCGGGGAAGAATGGAAGAGAATAACACACGGTAAGAAAGAGCAAAATGCACAAATTGGTTTTACGATTTATTTCTCGACGTTTGTTTCGGAAGTGCTTATTCTTTTTGTTGTTTTTGCCAATAGAGTTTCAGACTTGTATTCAACTCTGGGTGACGATGAGCTGGACTGCATTGTTTCTGTAATCCATCATAACTACCCCAATACTGGTTACAAAATGATGCCTGGTCACCTAAAATGGCGAGGCATTCGGATTCAGAGTAAGGTGTATTTTCTTTCTTGTTAGTTTTCCCTACTCCTAAGTGGAACCAGAACCGAACCAACATACAACAAACACTAACCCCATTTAGTAGTGGTTATTGTGATTAGAATCTATTTCTAGCTTACTGAAAACGAACAAGTGCTATAGCTCTGTTTTACTCGTATCATTATTATTTTAGATTTGTGAGAGTTTGAAAAGCTTGTGTAAAATGTGAAGTACAAATCGACTTGTAAATGATTTAGCACGGTACTGTACTAATACAATGATTTTAAAGTTTCAGAAACCCTTGTTACTTTTAGCAATAGCTATGAAACGGCAGACTCATAGTGAGCTGTGCCTGTTTTGAAATCTCTCTTTTTTATCAGGTGGCGTGTAGTCATTTATGTGAAGGCTTTAGCCGGCTGATTGTTTACCTTAAAGCTGCCACCAACAACGGAGCCTGCCCGGGTGAAATCAGATAAAGGGGGAGGAAATGTAGACGTGGCACACTTCATGGTGAACAGCAGAGGGGAGAACAGAAGTTCACACATCACTGGGTGAAGTGTGCACAATCAGAGGTAAATATGAACTTAATATTACACTAGGTGGATGATGCTCCTTGTCTGTGGTACTATAGTATCCATTTAACTGACACACTTGTTGATGGCACCTCTACTGTTTCTTTTTCTACAAGGTCTGTGCTCTGAAGTGAAGTCGCCTGCGCTCTAAAATAATAAATATGAATTCAGAATCATTTAGTATCAAGTGACTAAGAAGTTGTGAACAGCAATGTTGGTCCTCCACCAAAACAAAGGCCATTAAGGATGACTGATCACATGCATAAGCAGGTCCCACACATTATCAGATAAATGAGAATTAGGTGTACTCAGAAAAATGTCTCTCTTGATAAGTAAAATATATTTTAAAACTATTTGTACCCTATCTTCCTGCTGTAGGCGTAGTCTGGTATCTAGTCAGCGTGGTATGTGGGAGGTAGAACTATTGACAAAGTGAAGTAACGTTTGTAAATACTAAAGGATCCTGGTGAAACAGTGCTATGTAAATGTCAAGCAAAACTGGCATAGATACCACAAAAGACTAGCTTAACATGGCTATGTTTGTGGAGAGTATGTTGGGTAATACTGTATTGTATGGCATAAAACCCCAACAGTCTTGTATTATAAGGGATGTCCCATTCAATAAAAATATTCTATTCCATAATTAATCAGTATAAAAATATTCAAGGAGACCAGTACCCTTATTAAGATTTGCTAGAATTACCATTTCCTAAAACTTTCAAAAAAGATTATGCATTTGTTAACCTTCAATAAATACATTAAGAAAAAATTCAAACCCACTACAGTTGTCGCTGTGACTCTTTATTTTGGAAAAGGAGAAGTCTTTCTCACATATGATACACTTCATTGATGGTCCAGTAGGTAAAGAAAATCCAGGAACCTATGAGATGAATTGTGTCAGTCTTGTATCATTCACTGCAAGTGCAATGTTACACTATTGCTGAAGGTTACGCATGTTTAAAAAGATAGAAAATAAACACATTGAACTTTCAAATCCCCCTAAATAAAAATGCTAAATACATTTTAACTTCTTATTGACATATCCTTTTATGAACACACTTAGAATTATCATAAGAAATCAATAAATTCTTACTTGATCCATATTAAGTCAACTTCATATATATGACTGCAGATCCAATTTGTGTCTCTGGATTTCGAAGGTATCTTGTACAGTACCCTTCATTAGGGCACAGAATCACAGAGAACTTACAGCTGTGTGTAGAGCCAGATATCTTTAAAAGCTCAAAGCCTCCACACTCATTTAAGTTTGGAAAAGATTCCATTAGGACTTGTGTGAATTCTTCAGGGCTGCTGTCATTTCCTTGAAATATATCTATATATCTATATATATATATATATATATATATATATATATATATATATATATATATATATATAAATTATATGTTAACAGACAATAGTAGTATACACAAGCACTGAGGAAGAAAGGTATTTAGAAAAAAATAACTTTGAAGAACATATATGTTTAAAAATAGAAGTGAATACATACATATAAACCACATTTGTGTTCTCAAAAATTACGAGCACTACGATATATGGTTAAGTGAGTTGGAATTTGATATTTTTGAATCCGTCACTGGTTTATAGGGATTATGCAGCCATACACTGGTACATAGGAAACAAAGTATAATAAAGGGATGCGTTGGCCGGGAATCGTATCCGAGTCAACTGCTTGGAAGGCAGTTATGCTCACCACTATACCACCAACACTAGATAGAAACTTACCTACGCTTTATCCTTATAGAAAAAACAGCTAGGCTTTATCCTCAGTTCTATGCAGGGTTAACTGTACTTATCTGAACAGTCCAATATGATGTTCAGCACATGAATGCAATGCTGAGAAAAATGTACATGGTATTTTGCTGATAGTATCAAGATGACAAAACAATACCCAGCCAAATCAACCATGTGACTCGTTGGTCTTGGGGTATGATTCTCGCTTCGGGTGCGAGAGGTCCCGGGTTCAATTCCTGGACGAGCCCTTTTTTTTCTCATTCAGAGAGACCACTTCTTTTCTTGTTACTAGGCCCTGGTGCAAGACTGTAAAGTCCCCACATAAATGTTTTTCAGTTATTAAGCAGATCCATATTGAACATTGGTAGGTACCTATTTAGATTACATTCTTTATAAACTGAAAAATAAAACTAATAATAATAATAATAATAATAATAATAATAATAATAATAATAATAATAATAATAATACCCCAGACAGCTGTAGCTGTTTTCTCGTGCAGGATACACATTCTAGTATTGGCATTTGCGGTAACTTTTTAAACTCTGGAAGTTATTTTCCTCACAACATTTATAAATGATTTTAGTTTAATGAAAATGTATTAAATTATGGTTTTAATAATCTGTATCCTTTTTTGTTGCCCTAGGTTGTTATTCACTATATGAAGTAGGTTACAATAACAATTAAAAACGTAAATGCTGCCATCATGTAGCAGTGTTATTTGTTTATTCTAATATACACCGCCTTTTTGTATTACTCTGTTATTTATTAGCCGGTATCAAATCGGAAGTATTAATACTGTAATTAAAATAATTAATATAATTTGATAAAAACAACAATGATAAGAACAATAACAATAATAATAAGTCAATATAATACAATACATCATATTATTTATTAATTATGTCAGGAACCATGGACTGAGGCAGATAGGCAAGTTCCTGCTTCAAGTAATTTTTAAATTAACTACATTTGGTAACTTTGTAAGGTGGTGTTTGAATTGAGTTAGTGTGTGATTAGAACCAGGTGAGTGGTTTAATGAATAGAAGTTGATTTGCTGTTTGATTGGTTTCCACGCAGTTTAGTTGGTTCTTTTGCCACGCAGTTGTTTTATATATATTAGGCAGCCTGTTTCTGCGCCAGCCAACCGAAGAGCCTCAACAAAAGAGCCGGGAGTCTTGCTGTGGGAGTCCAGCGAGGGGAGGCCTGCGCCGAGACACTGTTCCAATAGATCCGAACCTAACGGCGCTCTGGAAGAAGCCATCTACTAGTCAGGTCCGTACCCTCCACCCCACTGCTCCCACTATGCCTATTTATCTCACCTGTCCTGCTATGACTGTCTCTCACATCCCTGTTCTGTCCTCTCGCCCTCGTCCTCTGCCCTCCCTCCGCCGCTGCTCCTCCAACCTCAGATATCCGCAAACTCTTCAACACCTCTCCCTCCCCCGCACCCACTCCTGCTCCAACTCCTACACCCACTGCACCCCCTACTAACTCACCCTCCTTCTCCACCTTCTCACCCCTCTCAGACTCTGACCTCTCCTCCCTGCTCCAGGGTCACAAACCCACCACGTGTGCCCCGACCCCCTCCCCACTCACCTCTTTCAAGCTGCTGCTCCTGCTCTACTTCCCTTCATCTCCTCCCTTCTCAACACCTCTCTCCTTTCTGGTCTCTTTCTCTCTGCCTTCAAAAAAGCCTCTATCACTCCCCTCCTCAAAAAACCTACCCTCGACCCCACCTCCCTCCAGAGCTACCGTCCCGTCTCCCTCCTACCCTTCCTCTCAAAAACCCACGAGCGGACTGTCCCCTATTTTACTGCATTTAATCCTGTACGTCAGAGTACTGTAATCTGCCATGTGTTTAATCTGTACTATTTTGTATTTAATCATATTCTGATGTAACTATCACTGACACTTATCTGCTGTATCATTGTATTGTATTGTCACACTTGTACTTGCTTGAACCAAAGTCATTGTATTTATCTTGCTCTTAATTGTATTACTTGTACTGTGATACTTGAAATGTATTTGCTTTCGATTGTAAGTCGCCCTGGATAAGGGCGTCTGCTCAGAAATAAATAATAATAATAATAATCGTGATTTTGTTTGTGATTCCAGCATTTCTCCTCCCTCCTCCCTCAAACACAGCTGCTGCTGAACTTAATAAAAAATATATAAATAAAAAGAAACAGCCAGTTTATGCAAAAACACTGTAAATACATTGAAAGCAACATTTGATGTTACTTTTTTTCTTATTTTCCTAATGACTGAACAATCAACCAAATAGTATATCCATACATTTTAATCCACCTATTTTAATAATATGTATTAATTTGATTAATTAGTTAATATTGAAACATATATCAAAATACTCTATACTTTTAATTTTAATAGATTCAAATTAGTCACAAAAAAATTAACCAAAGCCATCAACTGAATTTATAAATTAATGTTATCAAGTACATTAGATAGTGTGAATGTTTATATAAAGTAAACACGCCTGCGTCTCAATTTAGTCCATTACACAAATGCATTAAACACAGTTTATATAAACAAAAAACAACTGTCTATAAACACACTTAACAAATTAAAACCACACAATCGTGCAGTATTTATGAAGAACTATAAAAAGCCCACAATAACTAATAAAAAATATAGCGTGTACACAGTATAGCGTGTACACAAATACGCTTGTCTTTGTGGATCCCATAAAAAAAAAAGAAGTAAATCAAGATCTGTCAAACAAGTGGGTAGTTTGCTGCAGTTTGTTATTTGAAATAGCAATAATAATTGTAAGGTGATCCACTGTAATATCT
>NC_081208.1:9821236-9838736 GCF_902713425.1 Acipenser ruthenus | reverse complement strand
GGTATTTGTTCATTTAAACTAAAGTAAAACTTTCAAAAAAGATTATGCATTTGTTAACCTTCAATAAATACATTAAGAAAAAATTCATACCCACTACAGTTGTCGCTGTGACTCTTTATTTTGGAAAAGGAGAAGTCTTTCTCACATATGATACACTTCATTGATGGTCCAGTAGGTAAAGAAAATCCAGGAACCTATGAGATGAATTGTGTCAGTCTTGTATCATTCACTGCAAGTGCAATGTTACACTATTGCTGAAGGTTACACATGTTTAAAAAGATAGAAAATAAACACATTGAACTTTCAAATCCCCCTAAATAAAAATGCTAAATACATTTTAACTTCTTATTGACATATCCTTTTATGAACACACTTAGAATTATCATAAGAAATCAATAAATTCTTACTTGATCCATATTAAGTCAACTTCATATATATGACTGCAGAGCCAATTTGTGTCTCTGGATTTCGGAGGTATCTTGTACAGTACCCTTCATTAGGGCACAGAATCACAGAGAACTTACAGCTGTGTGTAGAGCCAGATATCTTTAAAAGCTCAAAGCCTCCACACTCATTTAAGTTTGGAAAAGATTCCATTAGGACTTGTGTGAATTCTTCAGGGCTGCTGTCATTTCCTTGAAATATATATATATATATATATATATATATATATATATATATATATATATATATATATATATAAATTATATGTTAACAGACAATAGTAGTATACACAAGCACTGAGGAAGAAAGGTATTTAGAAAAAAATAACTTTGAAGAACATATATGTTTAAAAATAGAAGTGAATACATACATATAAACCACATTTGTGTTCTCAAAAATTACGAGCACTACGATATATGGTTAAGTGTGTCGGAATTTGATATTTTTGAATCCGTCACTGGTTTATAGGGATTATGCAGCCATACACTGGTACATAGGAAACAAAGTATAATAATGCGATGTGTTGGCCGGGCAGCTATGCTCACCACTATACCACCAATGCTAGATAGAAACTTACCTACGCTTTATCCTTATAGAAAAAACAGCTACGCTTTATCCTCAGTTCTATGCAGGGTTAACTGTACTTATCTGAACAGTCCAATACGATGTTCAGCGCATGAATGCAATGCTGAGAAAAATGTACATGGTATTTTGCTGATTGTATCAAGATGAAAAACCAATACCCAACCAAATCAACCATGTGACTCGTTGGTCTAGGGGTATGATTCTCGCTTCAGGTGCGAGAGGTCCTGGGTTCAAATCCTAGACGAGTCCTTTTTTTTCTCATTCAGAGAGACCACTTCTTTTCTTGTTACTAGGCCCTGGTGCAAGACTGTAAAGTCCCCACATCCATTTACGTTTTCTTCCATATGATGATGTAGATATCCTTCTGTCTGGTGTTAATGGCTGAAGTGTAATGCTGGCTCCAGGGATCAGCTTATTTTGCCTCCCTGGCGCATCAGCACACAACGGCTGCGATGCTGGCTGCGGGGATCAACCACAGTGCGGCCTCCCCAGCGCATCAGCATGACAACCGTTTGGATTGAGCTAAGTAGGGTACATCTCTGGGGTTTTCAAGTGGGCACCTTCCATCCTCAGTGTTTCGTCGACTAGCCCACGACACCTCAAGAGGGCTCGACGGTGATTCTGGCGTCCCAGCATCACCCCCCTCCGTCCCCCACTCAACTCAGCCCAGCTTACTTACCTGTACATCAGCGTTTCTTTCTTTCTATTGTGCTTGAGATCCCCAGCCAGAATCTTTCCGTCTCAACCACAGCCAGTTGCTGGTCCTCTCTGCTGCTTCAGATAAGTTCTTCACTGTGCGACGCAACTCTTGGCCACTGAATCCGACGTCTCTGAGAAACCGGGTTGTAGAGTGTGCCACAAATCCTCGACAACCCACTTCCACTGGGTAAACCCGAACTCTCCATCCTCGCTGTTCCGCTTCAGTGGCTAGTTGAGCATGTCGCAGTTTCTTCCTCTCATACGCCTCATCTACAGCATCCTCCCATGGCACTGTTAACTCTACCAGGTGAACAAGGCGTGCTGATCCAGACCACAAGACAATATCTGGTCGAAGGTTAGTGGTGGCAATCTCAGGTGGAAAAATAAGCCGTTGACCAACATCTGCCAGCATTTTCCAGTCTCTAGCAGCTTCCAGTTGTCCTGGGCGAGGATTGGTTTTAACACCTTTTCTTGGTGGTTGCTCTCCTGGGCGGAGGAATGTTGTCTTTTGTGTGTAATGTTTTGATGGAACAGGTGACAACTTATTGGTCATGTTACGCTTGTCTTCCAATGCTAAGGCCAAACATCGCAGCACCTGGTCATGGCGCCAAGTAAACCGTCCTTGGCTAAGAGCCACCTTACATCCTGTCAAAATGTGCCTTAATGTTGCAGGTGATGAACACAAAGGACATGAGGGATCCTCTCCTACTCAGAGGTTTAGGTTCTGTGGTGATGGGAGAACTTCATATGTTGACCTGATGAGGAAACTGATCCTGCTCTGTTTCATTGACCATAGGTCCATAATCTTGCGTTGTTCCACACTCTCCCATCTCATCCATCTCATCCATTCTCCCTGCTTGGCCTGGGAAATGGCCTTTATACACCTCATCCTCTCCTCCTGCTTTTGCACCTCGTTGACTACCAGCTTCCTCCTTTGAGCTGGGGCTGCCTTGTGCCATGTAGGAGGAGCTGAACTGAAACCAAGACCCCCTCTTCCATGCTGAACTTGCCCCATGATATCACCAATTCGAAGGGCAGCCTTTGCATCTTCCACAGCTTTCTTTGCCGCCCACTTTCTTCCAGTTTTCAACACAGGTGCTGCCTCCCTTACGCATTTATCGCGTGACTCTACTAATGTCATTTCCAGTCTGACCTTGGCGCACTTAAACTCCTCGGTTAGAGCAGAGACTGGTAGCTGCAGTATTCCTTTACCATAAAGTCCCACTCTGCTGAGGCAGCGTGGAACTCCCAACCACTATATGAAGTAGGTTACAATAACAATTAAAAACGTAAATGCTGCCATCATGTAGCAGTGTTATTTGTTTATTCTAATATACACCGCCTTTTTGTATTACTCTGTTATTTATTAGCCGGTGTCAAATCGGAAGTATTAATACTGTAATTAAAATAATTAATATAATTTGATAAAAACAACAATGATAAGAACAATAACAATAATAATAAGTCAATATAATACAATACATCATATTATTTATTAATTATGTCAGGAACCATGGACTGAGGCAGATAGGCAAGTTCCTGCTTCAAGTAATTTTTAAATTAACTACATTTGGTAACTTTGTAAGGTGGTGTTTGAATTGAGTTAGTGTGTGATTAGAACCAGGTGAGTGGTTTAATGAATAGAAGTTGATTTGCTGTGTGATTGGTTTCCGCGCAGTTTAGTTGGTTCTTTTGCCACGCAGTTGTTTTATATATATTAGGTAGCCTATTTCTGCGCCAGCCAACTGAAGAGCCTCAACAAAAGAGCCGGGAGTCTAGCTGTGGGAGTCTACAGGTAACCAGCGTCTGAGGCCAGATAGGTAATTGGTCCTGCTCCTACGTGTATGTGATTTTATACCAGGTAGTGTGGTTATTTGAATAATAGGGTATTTGCAATTTGTAATTGTATCAGGGAGGTTGGTTTATTAACTTGAAGAGAGTCGTTTGCATTTGGATTGGTCTCCACACAGCCTTGTGTAGTGGTGTGATCCCCTTTGAAGTGTGTAAAAGTATTGTCAATAGAGCAGTTAGCAGTTGTGCCAGTCCCCTTGCAAAGTGAGGTGGAACCTATTTAAGGGTGGGCATATAATAGTTGTCAGTCTACAGGAACCAGGGACTGAGGCAGATAGGCAAGTTCCTGCTTCAAGTAATTTTTAATTAACTACATTTGGTAACTTTGTAAGGTGGTGTTTTGAATTAGCTGAGTTAGTGTGTGATTAGTACCAGGTGAGTGGTTTAATTGAATAGAAGTTGATTTGCTGTTTGATTGGTTTCCACGCAGTTTAGCTGGTTCTTTTGCCACGCAGTTGTTTTATATATATTAGGCAGCCTGTTTCTGCGCCAGCCAACCGAAGAGCCTCAACAAAAGAGCCGGGAGTCTTGCTGTGGGAGTCCAGTGAGGGGAGGCCTGCGCCGAGACACTGTTCCAATAGATCCGAACCTAACGGCGCTCTGGAAGAAGCCATCTACTAGTCAGGTCCGTACCCTCCACCCCACTGCTCCCACTATGCCTTTTTATCTCACCTGTCCTGCTATGACTGTCTCTCACATCCCTGTTCTGTCCTCTCGCCCTCGTCCTCTGCCCTCCCTCCGCCGCTGCTCCTCCAACCTCAGATATCCGCAAACTCTTTAACACCTCTCCCTCCCCCGCACCCACTCCTGCTCCAACCCCTACACCCACTGCACCCCCTACTAACTCACCCTCCTTCTCCACCTTCTCACCCCTCTCAGACTCTGACCTCTCCTCCCTGCTCCAGGGTCACAAACCCACCACGTGTGCCCTGGACTCCCTCCCAACTCCCCTCTTTCAAGCTGCTGCTCCTGCTCTACTTCCCTTCATCTCCTCCCTTCTCAACACCTCTCTCTCCTTTCTGGTCTCTTTCCCTCTGCCTTCAAAAAAGCCTCTATCACTCCCCTCCTCAAAAAACCTACCCTCGACCCCACCTCCCTCCAGAGCTACCGTCCCGTCTCCCTCCTACCCTTCCTCTCAAAAACCCTCGAGCGGACTGTACACCGCCAGCTCTCTGCTTTCCTGTCCAACCACTCTCTGCTCGACCCTCTCCAATCTGGCTTCCGCTCTGCTCACTCCACTGAAACCGCCCTCCTGTCTGTCACCAACTCACTAAAGTCTGCCCGAGCTGCCTCTCTCTCCTCTGTCCTAATTCTCCTCGATCTCTCTGCTGCCTTTGACACTGTCGATCACTCTATCCTACTATTCTCTCTTGCTGACCTGGGAATCTCTGGAACTGCTCTGGCCTGGTTCTCCTCCTACCTCTCCAACCGCACTTACCAGGTAACCTGGCGTGGAGCAACCTCCACACCTCGCCCTCTCTCAACAGGAGTCCCCCAAGGGTCAGTCTTGGGCCCTCTCCTGTTCTCTCTCTACACCCGCTCCCTGGGCCCCCTCATCGCATCCTATGGTTTCTCATACCATTTCTATGCTGATGATGCTCAGATTTTCCTCTCCTTCCCCACCTCTGACTCCACAATCCCCTCCCGTATCTCTACCTGTCTGTCTGCTATCTCCTCCTGGATGCACTCGCATCATCTCAAACTCAACCTCTCTAAATCTGACCTCCTTTTCTTTACCTCCTCCTCCCCCTCCTCTGATCTCTCTATCTCTGTTCCTCCTGGAATGTACCACACTCTCTCCCTCTTCCTCCGCTAAGAACCTCGGAGTCACCCTGGACCCCTGCCTCTCTTATTCCCAGCACATCTCCACTCTGGCACGCTGTCACAAAGACGGCCAGAGTGGGTGGCGTCAGACCAGAAGCAGGAAGGAATACAGAGAGACATGGGGTTGTGATGAGCTGAGTGCAATGGCTGCACTCCGCGTTTATTAACAAATAAAAGGTTTTAACACAAAACAAAACAGGGCACGGCACTGGTAGCCAAAATAAAGAGACAAACAAAACGGACAGACACTAACAAACAGGGGCGAACAAACACGGTGAGAAACACTACTTATTATTCTTGTTATTATTATTTTACCTCCTCTCTCTCTCTCTCCCCCGTTCTTTCGCCCTGAACACCCAAACCCCGAGTGACAGAAACGTGCATCTATATATACTGTTGTGCTGGGATTCAATTACTAATTAATTACTCACTTGAATCCCAGCACGTGAATTCATTACGTGAAACCCCGTGTTCACATATTATATTTTAAATGCACGTGCGTGATGTGCAATCCCGTGCCTAAATACAAATATACAATTTAAATACACGTGAAACACAGACCCGTTTATATCCTGTGTACCAATGACTATACACCAACATTAACACACGCACGCAACATACAACACAGAACACACAAATGCACACAGGGGCGGGGCACTTTGCCACATATACCCCCCCTTGTGCGCAGCACACATGGCCTCAACGGCCACCACCCCCCTTAAATACCCAGCAGTCCAGGCCAAAGTCTCGGGCTGGGAAGGGAGGCTTCAGTGGGCCCATGGCTGGAAATGCTGTCAGCTCCCCTGCCGGTAGTGGCACGGCTGACAGCATGCTGGTCCCGTCCTGCAGCGAAAAAGCTGCGGGGGCAGGTGGTCCCCCGACCTCCCCCTTCTTCGTAGCCGGCAGCTCCCTCCTGTGGGGCTCCGGCCACAAGAACTCCTGCAGCGAAACTGCTGCTGGGGAAAGTGGTCTCCAGACCTCCTCCCCCTTCTTCGTGGCCGGCAGCTCCCCTTTCTGGGGCTCCGGCCACCGTACTCCCTGCGGAGGTACGGGCAGCAGAGGCAGCTCCTGCTCCTCTGCTCCGGGCGGTGGCGGAGGCAGAGGCAGCTCCAGCTCCTCTGCTCCTGGCGGTGGTGGAGGCAGAGGCAGCTCCAGCTCCTCTGCTCCTGGCGGTGGTGGAGGCAGAGGCAGCTCCAGCTCCTCTGCTCCTGGCGGTGGTGGAGGCAGAGGCAGCTCCAGCTCCTCTGCTCCTAGTGGAGGAAGCGGTGGAGGTGGCGGAGGCAGAGGCAGCTCCTGCTCCTCTGCTCCTAGTGGAGGAAGCGGTGGAGGTGGCGGAGGCAGAGGCAGCTCCTGCTCCTCTGCTCCTTCCGGTGGAGGTGGCGGAGACAGAGGCAGCTCCTGCTGCTCTGTTCCTGCCGGTGGAGGTGGCGGAGGCAGAGGCAGTTCCTCTGCTCCTGGCGGCGCTGGCTCCCTCCGCTGTGGCGGCTGGGCTGGTGCGCGCCGTGCTGCCTTCAGCAGCATGAATAGAGGCTGCTGGGGGACACCAGCCTCCTGCCCCTCTCCCCCCCAAAAATTTCCAGGGGGTTGGGCCTGTAACTCCTCCCCTTCCGGCTCTTGGGGCTGAACCAGCAGGCATTTTCCCTCTGCTGGTGGCTTGGGTCCCAGAGCTGTGGAAGCCCCGACTTGCCTCCCTTTGGGCTGTGGACGCACCGACTCCTCCCTTTTGGGCTGTGGACGCACCGACTCCTCCCTTTTGGGCTGTGGACGCACCGACTCCCCCCTCTTGGGCTGTGGACATTCGGGCTCCTCCCACTCAGGCGTAGGACGTTCGGGCTCCTCCCACTCAGGCGTAGGACGTTCAGGCTCCTCCCACTCAGGCGTAGGATGTTCGGGCTCCTCCCACTCAGGCACTGGCGAGCTGGCATAGGGGCATCCTGACCAGTCATGTCCCCCTTCCTCACACCGCCCGCACCAGCTCGGTGGAACCTCGGAGCAGTCCCTCCAGCGGTGATCCACCTCTCCGCACCAGGTGCACCAGGGGAACAGGTTCTCTGGCTCCTCTGGTCGCTGTTGCACTTGGGGTTGGGGCGGTGGGAGCAGCAGTCTACCTCCCCCTGCTGGTGGTGGAGACTGAGGCGACCCCTGCTCCTCCCTCTCCTGATGGACAGGGCAGTGGGCCACGAAGTGCTCACCTCCGCAGATGGGGCATCGTTGGGGTAGCTGTCCGAGGGGGTACCAGGGGCAGTTGGTGCTGGAATGCCCAGGCTCAGCACAGCAGTAACACCCGGGCTGCTGTTCCTCCTCCTCCTCACCTTAGAAGGGGCAGATCGCCACCGTGTGTCCTTGGACCCCACAGGCCATGCACCAGCCTTGGACCTCGAGGCCCCCGAGGAGGTCCTCCAGGTCCCGGCAGCCGTCTCTCCAGCCTTCCATTTTCCCCTCGGGGTGCACCAACCAGTCCCATATTTCTCGGGACGGTGGGGAACCCGGTGGCAGTGGGGTGGCTACTGCTGGTTGGGGTGACCGCTGCTTCTGCTGCTTCCTGCAGCTCTTTCTCCCCATCCCTCTTCTTGCTCTTACTTTTTTTTTTTTTTTTTTTTTTTTTTTGTAATCCAGACCCCTCCTGGTCTGACGCTTGGAGGCGCGGCTATCCCACTTCTGACACCACGTGTCACAAAGACGGCCAGAGTGGGTGGCGTCAGACCAGAAGCAGGAAGGAATACAGAGAGACATGGGGTTGTGATGAGCTGAGTGCAATGGCTGCACTCCGCGTTTATTAACAAATAAAAGGTTTTAACACAAAACAAAACAGGGCACGGCACTGGTAGCCAAAATAAAGAGACAAACAAAACGGACAGACACTAACAAACAGGGACGAACAAACACGGTGAGAAACACTACTTATTATTCTTGTTATTATTATTTTACCTCCTCTCTCTCTCTCTCCCCCGTTCTTTCGCCCTGAACACCCAAACCCCGAGTGACAGAAACGTGCATCTATATATACTGTTGTGCTGGGATTCAATTACTAATTAATTACTCACTTGAATCCCAGCACGTGAATTCATTACGTGAAACCCCGTGTTCACATATTATATTTTAAATGCACGTGCGTGATGTGCAATCCCGTGCCTAAATACAAATATACAATTTAAATACACGTGAAACACAGACCCGTTTATATCCTGTGTACCAATGACTATACACCAACATTAACACACGCACGCAACATACAACACAGAACACACAAATGCACACAGGGGCGGGGCACTTTGCCACACACGCACTTGCCGATTCTTCCTGAGCAACATCCGAAGAATCCGACCCTTCCTCACCAACTACGCCACCCAGCTCCTGGTCCAGGCCTTGGTACTCTCCCGCCTAGACTACTGCAACTCCCTCCTGGCTGGCCTCCCTGCGTCCGCCACCCGTCCGCTCCAGCTCATCCAGAACTCCGTTACACGCCTGGTGTTCTCTCTGCCTCGCTTCGCCCACGCTACTCCACTACTCCACTCACTCCACTGGCTCCCGATCACCGCTCGCATCCAATTCAAGACTCTTGTACTAGCCTACAGATGCCTTGACCAGACTGCACCCAGCTACCTCCAGACCCTCATCTTTCCCTACACCCCCACTCGACCTCTCCGCTCCGCCTGCACTAGAAGACTGTCTCTACCTCCTCTGCGCTCCCCTGCCTCCAGAGCCCGCTCCTTTTCCACCCTCGCCCCGCAGTGGTGGAATGACCTTCCTACAGATGTCAGGACTGCCCAGTCCCTGACCACATTCCCGCGCCTCCTCAAGACTCACCTCTTCAGAAAGCACCTGTAGAACTCCTCTGTTCTTCGCTTGGGACACTTATCACCCTTCCTTAAATGCGCTTTACTTGCTCTTATCTGCCCCCTATTTTACTGCATTTAATCCTGTACGTCAGAGTACTGTAATCTGCCACGTGTTTAATCTGTACTATTTTGTATTTAATCATATCCTGATGTAACTATCACTGACACTTATCTGCTGTATCATTGTATTGTATTGTCACACTTGTACTTGCTTGAACCAAAGTCATTGTATTTATCTTGCTCTTAATTGTATTACTTGTACTGTGATACTTGAAATGTATTTGCTTTCAATTGTAAGTCGCCCTGGATAAGGGCGTCTGCTCAGAAATAAATAATAATAATAATAATCGTGATTTTGTTTGTGATTCCAGCATTTCTTCTCCCTCCTCCCTCAAACACAGCTGCTGCTGAACTTAATAAAAAATATATAAATAAAAAGAAACAGCCAGTTTATGCAAAAACACTGTAAATACATTGAAAGCAACATTTGATGTTACTTTTTTTCTTATTTTCCTAATGACTGAACAATCAACCAAATAGTATATCCATACATTTTAATCCACCTATTTTAATAATATGTATTAATTTGATTAATTAGTTAATATTGAAACATATATCAAAATACTCTATACTTTTAATTTTAATAGATTCAAATTAGTCACAAAAAAATTAACCAAAGCCATCAACTGAATTTATAAATTAATGTTATCAAGTACATTAGATAGTGTGAATGTTTATATAAAGTAAACACGCCTGCGTCTCAATTTAGTCCATTACACAAATGCATTAAACACAGTTTATATAAACAAAAAACAAATGCATTAAACACAGTTTATATAAACAAAAAACAACTGTCTATAAACACACTTAACAAATTAAAACCACACAATCGTGCAGTATTTATGAAGAACTATAAAAAGCCCACAATAACTAATAAAAAATATAGCGTGTACACAGTATAGCGTGTACACAAATACGCTTGTCTTTGTGGATCCCATAAAAAAAAAAGAAGTAAATCAAGATCTGTCAAACAAGTGGGTAGTTTGCTGCAGTTTGTTATTTGAAATAGCAATAATAATTGTAAGGTGATCCACTGTAATATATATCTATATCTATATCTCTCTCTCTCTCTCTCTCTCTCTCTCTCTCTCTCTCTCTCTCTCTCTCTCTATATATAGATAGATAGATAGATAGATAGATAGATAGATATATAATCGGAAGTGTTCTGATTTGAATACAAGTTGCACCTGTTTATTTAACTATTATTGGATTATTGGATCTTCTGTTAAAAAAATAATGTTTGTTCTTTATTTTGAAAAATAAAACGTCAATGCACTGATTATCGTTGATAAATGCCTATACGATAATCGAATACGAAATTAGGGTGCATTAAGATCAGTCTTGATCCAGTCACGTTATTATTGACATGCCTTGTTTGATCTGTGCACCGCTGCAGAAAGACCACCGCTGCAGCGCACATTTCACGCGGCGTGAGCTGGGGTGTGAGGATAGGGCAGAAGAAGCAGAAAGGAGCGGTTAGAAAGGACCGGACTGAGGTGGGCACGGGTGCTGAGTGGGGAGCGGGGGAAGGGCGCCTGATTGCGGGCGAGGAGTAAAGAGAGATTCCGCAGACAAAGCTTGAGGGAAAAGGAGTTGTATTTAATGGAATGCCGAGATGCAAAAGTTTGACCCCGACGTGATTTGAACACGCAGCCTTCTGATCTGGAGTCAGACGCGCTACCGTTGCGCCACGAGGTCGGTATATCAGACGTGTCACAGATTCCTGTAATAATAATATACTAAGGTGAAATTTACCAGCACACCAGTATATTCTGGATCCGTCACTGGTTTATAGGGATTATGCAACGATATACCGGTACATAGGAAACAAAGTATAAAATAAAAGAGATGCGCTGGCCGGGAATCGAACCCGAGTCAACTGCTTGGAAGGCAGCTATGCTCATCACTATACCACCAACGCTACATCGACTACATTGAAACTTACCTACGCTTTATCCTTATAGAAAAACAGCTACGCGCTATCCGTAGTTCTATGCAGGGTTAACTAATTATCAGTTTACTTATCTGAACGGTCCAACACAATGTTGAGAGCATGAATGTGATGCTGAGAAAAATGTACGTGGTATTTTGCTGAAAAAGCAATACCCAGCAATAGTAACCGTGTGGCTCGTTGGTCTAGGGGTATGATTCTCGCTTAGGGTGCGAGAGGTCCCGGGTTCAAATCCCGGACGAGCCCGCTTTTTTTTTTCTGTTGAGAGACCACTTTTTTTTCTTGTTACTAGGCCCTGGTGCAAGACTATAAAGTCCCCACATCAATTTGTTTCAGTTATTTATCATATCCTTATTAAACATTTTTGTTTCTACATGGCGGATTTAAAAAGAAAATGCACATTTTTCGATTATATCAAAAAAGTGTACTTATCTTTCAATTGACAGTATAGCCAAAGCAGACAATCTCTCTTGTGACATATTACATACCAAAATTAGAAATAAATACATGAATAAATACACAAATTAATAAATAAATATCGAAATAAATAAATACACCGACATTATTTATTTATTTCAATATTTATTTATTTCAACATTTATTTATTTATTTATTCGTTTCCTTTTTCCACTTTGCTTTTTACATTTCACTCTGCGCTTTTACATTTCCTTGCAAGTATTTCCTTTTCTGCTTCGCTATTTACATTTCGATGTGGTCTCTATTTCTTTTTACATTTCAATGTGCCAAAACTGCTAACCCAATAGTTGGTGCAGTAGTTGTTAATGGCAACAACATTCCTGGGGAGCTGGTTCCAGACCCTCACAGAGAATTGTGAGGGTCTGGAACCAAGTTGAAGCTGACACCCTGGGATCCTTCAAGAAGCTGCTTGATGAAATTCTGGGATCAATAAGCTACTAACAACCAAACGAGCAAGATGGGCTGAATGGCCTCCTCTCGTTTGTAAACTTTCTTATGTTCTTATTCGATTAAGTTTGACTAAATAAAGGTCCTGTGTTGTAATTTTATTTTATTTTTTTCAGTACAGTAGTTACAAAAATGTCTCAATGTTACAATATTATTAGAAGAGACCTGTTGATTTTTGCCAATCAAATAGATGCAAACTCTGTGTCTCAGGACTATATTCTCTACCGTGTTGAAGTGGCGAACCTGGACGTCTGTACTTAGATATATCAGTCAGCGCAATCAAATATTACATAGTCTGGTCTGACTGCCTCCGACATTGCCAACTTCTTGTCAGTGTCTGAAAGAACAATTCGGGGAAGAATGGAAGAGAATAACACACGGTAAGAAAGAGCAAAATGCACAAATTGGTTTTACGATTTATTTCTCGATGTTTGTTTCGGAAGTGCTTATTCTTTTTGTTGTTTTTGCCAATAGAGTTTCAGACTTGTATTCAACTCTGGGTGACGATGAGCTGGACTGCATTGTTTCTGTAATCCATCATAACTACCCCAATACTGGTTACAAAATGATGCCTGGTCACCTAAAATGGCGAGGCATTCGGATTCAGAGTAAGGTGTATTTTCTTTCTTGTTAGTTTTCCCCACTCCTAAGTGGAACCAGAACCGAACCAACATACAACAAACACTAACCCCATTTAGTAGTGGTTATTGTGATTAGAATCTATTTCTAGCTTACTGAAAACGAACAAGTGCTATAGCTCTGTTTTACTCGTATCATTATTATTTTAGATTTGTGAGAGTTTAAAAAGCTTGTGTAAAATGTGAAGTACAAATCGACTTGTAAATGATTTAGCACGGTACTGTACTAATACAATGATTTTAAAGTTTCAGAAACCCTTGTTACTTTTAGCAATAGCTATGAAACGGCAGACTCATAGTGAGCTGTGCCTGTTTTGAAATCTCTCTTTTTTATCAGGTGGCGTGTAGTCATTTATGTGAAGGCTTTAGCCGGCTGATTGTTTTTAAAGCTGCCACCAACAACGGAGCCTGCCCGGGTGAAATCAGATAAAGGGGGAGGAAATGTAGACGTGGCACACTTCATGGTGAACAGCAGAGGGGAGAACAGAAGTTCACACATCACTGGGTGAAGTGTGCACAATCAGAGGTAAATATGAACTTAATATTACACTAGGTGGATGATGCTCCTTGTCTGTGGTACTATAGTATCCATTTAACTGACACACTTGTTGATGGCACCTCTACTGTTTCTTTTTCTACAAGGTCTGTGCTCTGAAGTGAAGTCGCCTGCGCTCTAAAATAATAAATATGAATTCAGAATCATTTAGTATCAAGTGACTAAGAAGTTGTGAACAGCAATGTTGGTCCTCCACCAAAACAAAGGCCATTAAGGATGACTGATCACATGCATAAGCAGGTCCCACACATTATCAGATAAATGAGAATTAGGTGTACTCAGAAAAATGTCTCTCTTGATAAGTAAAATATATTTTAAAACTATTTGTACCCTATCTTCCTGCTGTAGGCGTAGTCTGGTATCTAGTCAGCGTGGTATGTGGGAGGTAGAACTATTGACAAAGTGAAGTAACGTTTGTAAATACTAAAGGATCCTGGTGAAACAGTGCTATGTAAATGTCAAGCAAAACTGGCATAGATACCACAAAAGACTAGCTTAACATGGCTATGTTTGTGGAGAGTATGTTGGGTAATACTGTATTGTATGGCATAAAACCCCAACAGTCTTGTATTATAAGGGATGTCCCATTCAATAAAAATATTCTATTCCATAATTAATCAGTATAAAAATATTCAAGGAGACCAGTACCCTTATTAAGATTTGCTAGAATTACCATTTCCTAAAACTTTCAAAAAAGATTATGCATTTGTTAACCTTCAATAAATACATTAAGAAAAAATTCAAACCCACTACAGTTGTCGCTGTGACTCTTTATTTTGGAAAAGGAGAAGTCTTTCTCACATATAATACACTTCATTGATGGTCCAGTAGGTAAAGAAAATCCAGGAACCTATGAGATGAATTGTGTCAGTCTTGTATCATTCACTGCAAGTGCAATGTTACACTATTGCTGAAGGTTACGCATGTTTAAAAAGATAGAAAATAAACACATTGAACTTTCAAATCCCCCTAAATAAAAATGCTAAATACATTTTAACTTCTTATTGACATATCCTTTTATGAACACACTTAGAATTATCATAAGAAATCAATAAATTCTTACTTGATCCATATTAAGTCAACTTCATATATATGACTGCAGATCCAATTTGTGTCTCTGGATTTCGGAGGTATCTTGTACAGTACCCTTCATTAGGGCACAGAATCACAGAGAACTTACAGCTGTGTGTAGAGCCAGATATCTATAAAAGCTCAAAGCCTCCACACTCATTTAAGTTTGGAAAAGATTCCATTAGGACTTGTGTGAATTCTTCAGGGCTGCTATCATTTCCTTGAAATATATCTATATATATATATATATCTATATATATATATATCTATATATATATATATCTATATATATATCTATATATATAAATTATATGTTAACAGACAATAGTAGTATACACAAGCACTGAGGAAGAAAGGTATTTAGAAAAAAATAACTTTGAAGAACATATATGTTTAAAAATAGAAGTGAATACATACATATAAACCACATTTGTGTTCTCAAAAATTACGAGCACTACGGTATATGGTTAAGTGAGTCGGAATTTGATATTTTTGAATCCGTCACTGGTTTATAGGGATTATGCAGCCATACACTGGTACATAGGAAACAAAGTATAATAATGCGATGCGTTGGCCGGGAATCGTATCCGGGTCAACTGCTTGGAAAGCAGTTATGCTCACCACTATACCACCAACACTAGATAGAAACTTACCTACGCTTTATCCTCATAGAAAAAACAGCTAGGCTTTATCCTCAGTTCTATGCAGGGTTAACTGTACTTATCTGAACAGTCCAATATGATGTTCAGCACATGAATGCAATGCTGAGAAAAATGTACATGGTATTTTGCTGATAGTATCAAGATGACAAAACAATACCCAGCCAAATCAACCATGTGACTCGTTGGTCTTGGGGTAGATTCTCGCTTCGGGTGCGAGAGGGCCCGGGTTCAAATCCTGGACGAGCCCTTTTTTTTCTCATTCAGAGAGACCACTTCTTTTCTTGTTACTAGGCCCTGGTGCAAGACTGTAAAGTCCCCACATAAATGTTTTTCAGTTATTAAGCAGATCCATATTGAACATTGGTAGGTACCTATTTAGATTACATTCTTTATAAACTGAAAAATAAAACTAATAATAATAATAATAATAATAATAATAATAATAATAATAATAATAATACCCCAGACAGCTGTAGCTGTTTTCTCGTGCAGGATACACATTCTAGTATTGGCATTTGCGGTAACTTTTTAAACTCTGGAAGTTATTTTCCTCACAACATTTATAAATGATTTTAGTTTAATGAAAATGTATTAAATTATGGTTTTAATAATCTGTATCCTTTTTTGTTGCCCTAGGTTGTTATTCACTATATGAAGTAGGTTACAATAACAATTAAAAACGTAAATGCTGCCATCATGTAGCAGTGTTATTTGTTTATTCTAATATACACCGCCTTTTTGTATTACTCTGTTATTTATTAGCCGGTATCAAATCGGAAGTATTAATACTGTAATTAAAATAATTAATATAATTTGATAAAAACAACAATGATAAGAACAATAACAATAATAATAAGTCAATATAATACAATACATCATATTATTTATTAATTATGTCAGGAACCATGGACTGAGGCAGATAGGCAAGTTCCTGCTTCAAGTAATTTTTAAATTAACTACATTTGGTAACTTTGTAAGGTGGTGTTTGAATTGAGTTAGTGTGTGATTAGAACCAGGTGAGTGGTTTAATGAATAGAAGTTGATTTGCTGTTTGATTGGTTTCCACGCAGTTTAGTTGGTTCTTTTGCCACGCAGTTGTTTTATATATATTAGGCAGCCTGTTTCTGCGCCAGCCAACCGAAGAGCCTCAACAAAAGAGCCGGGAGTCTTGCTGTGGGAGTCCAGCGAGGGGAGGCCTGCGCCGAGACACTGTTCCAATAGATCCGAACCTAACGGCGCTCTGGAAGAAGCCATCTACTAGTCAGGTCCGTACCCTCCACCCCACTGCTCCCACTATGCCTATTTATCTCACCTGTCCTGCTATGACTGTCTCTCACATCCCTGTTCTGTCCTCTCGCCCTCGTCCTCTGCCCTCCCTCCGCCGCTGCTCCTCCAACCTCAGATATCCGCAAACTCTTCAACACCTCTCCCTCCCCCGCACCCACTCCTGCTCCAACTCCTACACCCACTGCACCCCCTACTAACTCACCCTCCTTCTCCACCTTCTCACCCCTCTCAGACTCTGACCTCTCCTCCCTGCTCCAGGGTCACAAACCCACCACGTGTGCCCCGACCCCCTCCCCACTCACCTCTTTCAAGCTGCTGCTCCTGCTCTACTTCCCTTCATCTCCTCCCTTCTCAACACCTCTCTCCTTTCTGGTCTCTTTCTCTCTGCCTTCAAAAAAGCCTCTATCACTCCCCTCCTCAAAAAACCTACCCTCGACCCCACCTCCCTCCAGAGCTACCGTCCCGTCTCCCTCCTACCCTTCCTCTCAAAAACCCACGAGCGGACTGTCCCCTATTTTACTGCATTTAATCCTGTACGTCAGAGTACTGTAATCTGCCATGTGTTTAATCTGTACTATTTTGTATTTAATCATATTCTGATGTAACTATCACTGACACTTATCTGCTGTATCATTGTATTGTATTGTCACACTTGTACTTGCTTGAACCAAAGTCATTGTATTTATCTTGCTCTTAATTGTATTACTTGTACTGTGATACTTGAAATGTATTTGCTTTCGATTGTAAGTCGCCCTGGATAAGGGCGTCTGCTCAGAAATAAATAATAATAATAATAATCGTGATTTTGTTTGTGATTCCAGCATTTCTCCTCCCTCCTCCCTCAAACACAGCTGCTGCTGAACTTAATAAAAAATATATAAATAAAAAGAAACAGCCAGTTTATGCAAAAACACTGTAAATACATTGAAAGCAACATTTGATGTTACTTTTTTTCTTATTTTCCTAATGACTGAACAATCAACCAAATAGTATATCCATACATTTTAATCCACCTATTTTAATAATATGTATTAATTTGATTAATTAGTTAATATTGAAACATATATCAAAATACTCTATACTTTTAATTTTAATAGATTCAAATTAGT
>NC_081208.1:8213736-8216236 GCF_902713425.1 Acipenser ruthenus | reverse complement strand
GGCATTCATTAAACCTCAGTCTACTGGGGGTTTCAATTAGCAAGCCTGGGGCAGTCTAACTAATGCATCCCTGGAGATAACCAGGGTTTTTAAATATATGCCTCAAAGGAGGTTTCTAAACTAATATTTAATGCATGTTTATTTCATGGTAACAGAGAGCAAGTTATTTTAGTGGTTAGAGATTCTCGACTGCTCGAGGAGAACAGGAGTTTCTAAACTTCCTCGGCTCACAGCCACCCAGGACATTCGGCATGCGGGCCACTACCAACTGATTTGTGAAATGCAGGAAACGGGTCAGAAGTAGAATAAAAAATGACATAAACGCTAGAAATAATACCATTAATACAAGCAAATGGTAATAACTGACCACCTGAATTAATTCTGATAATACTGCAATTCCATTTCCAAACGCTTAGTGATTTTCTCATTCTTTTATGGATTGTTTTCTGGTAGCAAGGAGATACATATTTTACACATATTGAAGCAGGTACTTAAGGAAAGCGTGAGCAAAGAAAATATATTTAATGTATTGCAATATTTTAAATCTTATTTTGTAGTGTTACATAACTTCAAACGCCCATAATACAATCTTCAGAAACTAAAAACAAGTTTAACATACTTCAGACCAAATTAAAGACGACTTCTGTGTTACTGTTTTGGTCCCCAGGCCCTTCATAGAAATGTGTATATTCACAGATTATACAATCTTGTTTTTACAACAAAGGGAATGCGATCTTACACTCTGGCATGATTACTGTGTGGGTGTGGCTGCTCTGAGGGTGCTGTTTGTTCGGGTAGTTTGGGGTTTGTACTAGTTGTCCAGTGAGTTTAGGGGTGTCTGTGCCACTTGGCGTTACGTCTTGCACAGAGGGGTGGAGTTGGGGGATGTGTCAGCCTCTGGTGGTTCTTGTCTGAATCACTCTGAACTAAAAGCCTGTACATAGCAGCGGCAGAGAGCTGCATCTGAAACAAAACAAGAGGTGTCAGGGACAGGCACACTGCCCTCCCCCCTCCCCCCAGAACAGCCTCGCAGCTTGTAACCCCTGTTATAATGAATGAGAGGCGTCAGGGACAGGCACACTGCCCCCCCCCCGGAACAGCCTCACAGCTTGAACCCCTGTTATAATGAATGAGAGGCGTCAGGGACAGGCACACTGCCCCCCCCCCCGGAACAGCCTCGCAGCTTGAACCCCTGTTATAATAAACGAGAGGCGTCAGGGACAGGCACACTGCCCCCCCCTGGAACAGCCTCACAGCTTGAACCCCTGTTATAATGAATGAGAGGCATCAGGGACAGGCACACTGCCCCCCCCCCCCGGAACAGCCTCGCAGCTTGAACCCATGTTATAATGAACGAGAGGCGTCAGGGACAGGCACACTGCCCCCCCCTGGAACAGCCTCACAGCTTGAACCCCTGTTATAATGAATGAGAGGCATCAGGGACAGGCACACTGCCCCCCCCCCCCGGAACAGCCTCGCAGCTTGAACCCATGTTATAATGAACGAGAGGCGTCAGGGACAGGCACACTGCCCCCCCCTGGAACAGCCTCATAGCTTGAACCCCTGTTATAATGAACGAGAGGCATCAGGGACAGGCACACAGCCCCCCCACCCCCCACCCGCCCGGAACAGCCCCTTTGCATTTACAAAGATACAATCTCAATTACACATATGGAGGCAGTTTGCGGGCGTCTGCTCATAAACAGAGCATTACAGTTATGTGCTGCTTCTCATTTCCAGTTGTGATTACTCACACCTGTTTTTCTCCCAATTTGTGAACTGTGGTATTGCTTGGCATGTCAAAAAATAGTGCGGTGTGCATTTCCGATCTGTCCAAGCTGGTAATGTTTGTTAGAAATGCTAAAATTTTAGCGTAAAATTGAGAAAAATTCCTCAGGAAGCAAATGACGCTTCATTGAAAATGTCTGCCTGTATGTCATAGAGAATTCGAGGTCGGGCAGTAATGTTTAAGGCTGTATTCGTAGCAACTCAATAGCAGGGTATATTATCCAAAGCACTGGGGGGTACCTGTAGCAGTTGTAGTGCTTCAGTAAAATATGTACTGAATACCTCGTGTACAAGACATTGTAAGAGATAGAGCATGGTAGAGCATGTTTGAAACATACAAAATATACGCCAACACTTATCATTTTAATAAAAAAAAACAAAAACTGAGCACCGTCCATCCCACCCCCCTCCAGCTCGTGTTAACCAGAGGCAAATTTCTTCATTCACCATCTCGACAGCAAAGCGCTGTATAGTGTAAGCTGTATTGAAAGAAATGACTCGAAACCCCTCTGCTGTCTGGGATTTTTTTTGTTAAATGCCCAGACAACCAAAAAAAAAAAGTTGAATGAAAACTGTGCAGGCGACTGTTGATGCATCATGGAGGCACATCCAATCACTGGGGTCACTTTACAATCGTGTAAGTTCATATTATTATTATTATTATTATTATTATTATTAGTGACTGATAACCTGCTTGGAACGGTGACTATTA